>NC_056749.1:193926822-194196822 GCF_019279795.1 Protopterus annectens | reverse complement strand
ACAGCTCTCCAGACACAATGTCATTCTAGTCTGGGCTTTGTAAAAGTTTAAAGTCTCAAGTGGCAGAAAATCATGAATGAAAAAAAACACCAATAGGAGAGGTAGCAATATGGCTGCAAGAAACTGTGAACTGCAGACATAACCAGTTGTCAGTGCAGTTTCAATCATAAAAAATGTTTTTGGTAATTAAATAACGATTTGGTGAAAAGCTTCATGTTCATGTTTAAAGTATTCAGGAGTTGTATCTAGCCTACAGACCAGGAGTTTAAGACCCTACCATCTGTCAATGTTTCAGCTGTGAGTCAAGGAACTTTGCTTTGTTTGAAAGTTAAAGAATCAAGCTCTCTTTCTAACAGAGACTTCCGAAAAAGCAACCACTCATTGATGAGTGGTAGTTGCAATACGCATTTGCAATATTGTATCCAATGAAGATATGATTTTTTTGAACTGGTTTTAATTCTTTTCACTGGCTTTACTCATAGCAATGCATCCCATGTAAATACCGTAGGTTTATTCCAGTGGTAGTCATGGAATACTTTTCATTCCTTCTTGATGACAGTCTCTAATGTTGCGTGGCGAAACCATTGAACCAGTTACTGTCTAAAGTACTTGAAGTGTCATGCAAAGTTTTCCTCTTCAAAGCTGAATTATTTTAGCAATTGTGAAAAAAAAACATTAAACATTCAGATGGATGTTTGAGATTGGGTGGTTTTTCTGGAACCCTTTTAGGACATGTTTGGCACTTGAAACTGATGGTTATTTAGTTGGAATGTTTTCCATCAATTGTTCTACACATCTGAGAAATTGTTACATATGTTTGTTGTGTCCATTTCTCCATATTGGCAGTGCAAACAAGATACTTTAGCATCAGAATATGACAATTTCTTGGAGTATGAAGCTGTACAGGAATTTCAGGGTGATATTTTGAAAACCATGCATTCAAAGAAACTCATTTTAATGGAAGCACAAAGTGTTTTATAGCTTTGAAAGGCATAGAATACTTGATGCAGCCACACGGACAGCAGACAAAAGCACAATATCCATCTGATGAACAAATGTCTGCAAAAAGCTGTTAGAGACTTCACAGCTTTTTTTTGCGCGTGCGCGCACATGTGTGTATGTGAGAAGGAGCAAGTTGCCTGGCAGCTTTTAATACTGTTTAATACTGCTTTAGTTTTTTTACCACTGCTGTGTGTTGGTCAACTCTGGCCTCTGTTGGTCAGCACTGGCTTCTGTAATACTGTAGTACAAGACTGGAGCTCAAGAGCACTGAGAGTATTTAACAAAGTTTTAAGTCAAAAAGGTGCTTAACAAAGTTAATATTTTCCCAGGGTTTGAATATAATTACAGCATTTCATGCACTACAGAACTTGTTATGCTCCTCTTTGACATCAAAAAAGTGCATGCTAACATTGTCTTTTTGCCAGCTTCACTGTATAGTTATAAAATGTATTACAATGATGTAGGTGAGTGCAATGATTATGCTGCAAAAATGGGACATGACAGGATTGTTCATCACCCCTAAGTTCTGTTAAGATTGTGTTTTATGGTAGGATTAACAGGGGACAGTGCTGGCAACCACAGAATAGTGGCACAAGACAAAACAGCTTGGAAAGCTGTTAGTTTCTTTTCCTGCCACACACACAAAAACAAAAGATGTACAGTAAAATCTACATATATAAAGCTGGAGTGTTAAAGGCATGCTAAATTAAAAAAGTGAGTTAGGCAGTTTTGGGGAATTAATATTAGACTTATTTTGGTAGAGACGTAAAGAAATAAGTAGTTACACAGATCATTATGCAGATCAGGGGACTGATGGATTAGGAAAAGAATCTGTAAGGAAGGTCTGGAAAGAAAAGTATATACATGAGTTAGGAAAAACATACTGAAGTAGATTCAAAAGATGAGCTGCAGAGATTAAGAGGAATGAAGTTGGAAGTAATTGGAAAGAGAAGAGAAGTTTATGTGGACTGGGATGTTGTTTGGTAGGGGAATGTTACAGTAGGAAAGCATTAATATCTATGTAATAGTCAGTGAAAAAAGTAAAAAAAGATGTTAAGCATTATAGACTGTGATTTACTCAAGGGGCAGGCTTTTTCCTGGCAGTTTCTTTAAAACAGCTAATTACAGAGGGTAGTGTGTTCCAAAGGTCTTAGAGATGGAAATAGAAAGAGGCATCACCCAAGATGCTGTTGATTCTGTGGTCACTAATGGTAAACAGCACACTGAAAGAGATGTCTGGTTGGCAGTTTTTTTGTATTAATATTTCGTAATGATGGGCACATATTTTTGTGAACTATGAGTCTTAGCCAGCTGAGTTACATGGACAGAAATTGAAAGTGGGGCCTTTTTACAGTACTGTAAGCACTCATGGCATCCCAGGAGCAAGATAAGCTACTATGTTTTATGATACTTCAATTTCTTTTTTTAAATCTTATGTAGAGATGTGAGGGAAAATAGTTTTGTTACACTGTTTAACGGTGAGGATACAGGGAGTACAGTTGGTAAAGGTGGATGAGTTTAAGTACTTGGGATCAACAGTTCAGAGTAATGATGAGTGTGGAAGAGAGGTGAAGAAGAGAGTACAGACAGGGTGGAATGGGTGGAGAAGAGTGTCAGGAGTGGTTTGTGACAGACGGGTATCAATAAGAGTGAAAGGGAAGCTCTACAAGAGGGTAGTGAGACCAGCTATGTTATATGGGTTGGAGATGGTAGCATTGTCGAAAAGGCAGGAGTCAGAGCTGGATGTGGCAGAGTTAAAGATGTTAAGATTTGCACTGGGTGTGACTAGGATGGACAGGATTAGGAATCAGTATATTAGAGGGTCAGCTCAGGTTGGACAGTTTGGAGACAACGCAAGAGAGGCAAGATTGCGTTGGTTTGGACATGTGCTGAGGAGGGATGCTGAGTATATTGTGAAAATGATGCTAAGGATGGAGCTGCCAGGTAAGAGGAAAAGAGGAAGGCCTAAGATGAGGTTTATGGATGTGGTGAGAGAGGACATGCAGGCGGTTGGTATGAAGGAGCATGATGCAGAGGACAGGAAGAAATGGAAACAGATGATCCGCTGTGGCGACCCCTAACGAGAACAGCCGAAAGAAGATGATGACACTCTTTTAAGTAAAAGAAGGGCATTTTCAGTTGTTGGGTAGGTGTCAAGCTTATAACAACCACTTATTACAGTGAAGGGAACCAAGCTGTTGTTTTTAATTATAGACTCTAAGTACACTGAGGAAGTCTAAGCTCCTGATCAAGCTGTGTTATTCATTATCTACAGTTATTTCTGTATTAGGCAATCCTTCCTTCTTTAAAAGAACTTGTAATTCCATGTGTATTAAACAATTAACTGCGGATGCATTAGAGATATAGGATAGCTTTGTTTGCCTTTTAAGCCTTTTACTTATCCCTGCTTAAATCTTCATAATTCTGAGGGTACTCAGGCTTTACATACAATAAACTCTCAGTTAACCAGCACCCATGGGGATTGGTAGATGCCGGTTAACTGTAGTTTCTGGTTTCTTGAGAGTTACTTTTAAAAATATGTCTGACTAATACTGTACCCTATACTATTTATTTGGTTTGCCTTGTTCTCGGGATGGGGAGAGAGGGAATGTATTCCTATCTTCCTTTTTAAAACTCTAAAACTCTAAAAATATAAGGTATATTTCTGTGTGTGGGGGGGGGGGCAGATAGAGCAACACGTGAAAATTGTACAGTATTTCTTCGATTTTTTTTGTGCTGGTTGCTTGAGTTCCATTTAACTGAGACTTTACTGTATATTGTTTGTCATTTAACTTTTTGTTATACCTTATTTTCTGTCTTATGTTTGTCAGCTTTATTTATGTGGTATTATATTACAGTATTACCTGTTTTTCTGTCATGTTCATTTTGTAACTTTGATGTTTTTTTCTAAATTGCAGGGGTAGCGGCTTCTAAAGGGTCTTCTAGCAGTCCACCCACCTGGTTAACAAACAAATAAACAATGAAAAGCAAACAAACTAGCAAATAAATAAAGTACTTAACTGAATGTGTAACTTTTGGATGAATTTGCCGTCTAGCATGATAGATTTTCAAGAGGATGTCTCTTTTTGGGTTCTGTTCATTTGATCGACAAACCAGATTGTCAAAACCCATAGGATTGACAATTTAGTTTGTCAAAACGTTCTGACAGAGATCGCTTTACAGTGGGGATTGGGAAATTTGTCCTTTCTTACTGTAGTTCAGTCTTGGAGTTGGTGTCTGTGTATATATATATATATATATATATATATATATATATATATATATATATATGGTTTGCCATCAAATAGTTGAAATGCAGTTGTACGACTGTCTGGAATACCGAACTGAAATGTCGAAAGCTGAAATCATTTTCCTCCCTAATGTCGAACATGGTAAAATTGGAGTTCGACATTCACTATTTCTGGGAGTTGTGTGTGAAAACCCATTTGCCATTTGGGACGTAAAACAGGAATAGGATTTTGGCATTGTAGATTTTCTAATGTTGTATTTGATATTACGAAACCTTGAAATTATCCTTTCGAAGAATGTCATTTGCACAACTGCACTTCAACTATTTGATGGTAAAGTTTTATATATATATATATATATATATATATATATATTTAGGTTCATAGGTTGGTACTAGGCTATCGGCCCTAGGGCCTATGCAAGCCTAGCCATAACAATTCCCTGGATATTTCTTTCCAAAATATTTACTTCTCTGGGCCCCTGTCTAGCAGGGCGACTGACATGATCCCCGGGGTGAATTTCCTATCTCCCATCCAATCATCAAGGTTCCTTTTGAAGAGAGCCAATGAGGCACTCTGCTTGACCTGTATGGGCAGTCTATTCCAGAGTCTGGGGAGTCTCTGGGTCAAGAACCTATCCCTCCAGCATGTTTGTTCATTGTGATGACAAGGTTTAGATCCCTGGAGCATGTGGCTCTGAGGTATTGAGATTTCTTTAAGTGGAGCATGTCCAACAGCTCAGGGTTTGACATGGCCTTGTATGTTAAGCAGAGATCACCTCTGAGTAAACGATATGTCACAGAGTATAGCTGGAGTTTTTTTAGATGGTCAGCATATGGCATCTGCTTTAGGCCTGTGATTCTTTCAGTGAGGTATTTCTGTGGCCTTTCCAGCTGTTGCAGATGTCTTGTGAGGTACATACCAAATGGGGCATTATACTCTATAATGGGTCTAATGAGGGATGAATACAGTGGGACAATGACCTCCTTTTTTTTGGATGAAAAAACCCTTAGTGATGAGGTGTGTCACATAGAAGGATTTCCTGTCTGTTGTGGTGATGTGGTTATCGAAAGTGAGACCACTGTCCACCTGTGTCCCTAAGTCTTTCATCACACTTTCGATGTTTAGTGTCCTGCCACCTATGTGGTAATTCATGGGTACATGTTTTTTTTCCAAGGGGATAACTATACATTTCTTGGCATTAAGCTTGAGCCTATGGCTCTGGCACCAGGCATCTGTTTCTGTAAGGCCCTTTTGTAGAATATCCACATCATTTGGGGATTCAGTAATGGCTCCCAGTTTGCAGTCATCTGCAAACTTTGTTAGCCAGAGTCCCTTAGTGTTGGCCTGTATTTCAGAGAAGTAGATGCCAAACAAGAGTGGTCCCAGGACTGAACTCTGAGGTACTCCACTTGTCACTTGTCTGGAGATGGATTTGGAGTCAGCTACTTTTACAGTCTGGGTTCTGTCAGTAAGCCAGTTGGCAACCCATCGAGTGACATAGGGATTTATGCCCAGCTTAGTAAGTTTATCTATGATTCCAGAGTGGGGGATGGTGTTGAAGGCCTTGGTGAGGTCCAGATAGGCTGTGTGGACTGCCTTACCCTTGTCCACAGCTCTGGAGACTGATTCAAAGAAGTCAATCAGATTCAGGAGACAAGATTGGCCCTTCACAACCCCAAACTGGGTGGGGTCCAGTGTTTGAAGGTTGCCAATGTCTTTGTTTATAAATTCCATGATAATGCATTCCATGCCCTTGCAGATCAGGCTTGCCAGACTGATGGGACAGTAGTTCCCGGGATCCAAGGCGGATCCTACCTTGTGGAGTGGGATAACTGTAGCTGTGCGCCACTCAGTGGGCATGAAGCCTGAGGTGAGGCTATGATTAAACATAACACTTGGATGAGGTGCCAGTTCATTTTGTAGTTCATGTAGTACACAGCTTGGGATGTCATCTGGTCCCATGGATGCTGTATTCCTGGCTTTGGAGAATGCGGTTTCTACCTGTGTGGCCATGATTATCGGAATTTGGCAATCTTTTGGTATTGAGATGGGCTCTTTAGGGGGTGAGAGGGGGGTGAAGTTGGCACTAAATCGATCTGCCAGGATATTGGCAATATCCTTGGGATTAGTATATTTAATGCCATTCTGTTGTAACTTAGAGCAGATCTGAGCATTGCCATTTAGATTCTTGACATAACTACAGAATGCCTGGTAACTAGCTTTTGAGGATTTTATGAGGGATCTCATCTTCTTACTGAGGCTGGTGAGGGAGTTTTTTGCATCCTGGGATTTTCCTCTTTTTTGCAACAGTTTCTTCCTTCTGTTGTATAGTTTGTTTACAGCAGGGGACCACCATATTGGCTTCCTTTTTTTGGAGAAGAGCATCTTGGTTCTATTTGGGATGGCACGATTCATGCATGAGTGGATGTGCTCGTACAGTGCCTTAGTGTAGGATTCGGCAGTCGAACTTCCAGATCCCATCTGCATGGGTGTTGTGAAGTTTGTCACTTCTGACTTCAGTAACTTGAAGTTGGCTTTAGAGAAGTTTTTTTAAGGAGGTTTCCTTACTGGTGGGTGGGGGTGGGATGTGGATGTCAAGGGTGATTTGCTTATGGTAAGACCTGACCAATGAGGGGGTGACCACTGGTGTGAAGCATCTATCTCCCATGTTGGTAATGACCAGGTATGGGATATTGGAGCCCCTGGTGGGACAATGGATTAGTTGATCCAGGGCATTGGAATTTATGAATTCCAAGAACCGTTGGGAAAAGGAGTTGGTACCTGAGTAGTTTTCCCAATTAATGGCAGGGTAGTTGAAATCACCCAGTATTAAGGTGTTTGGTTGTATCTTAATATTTTCCAGTATGCTTAGAAAGGTGTAGTGAGAATCTGGGGGCATGGTGTGTAGCAAGCTACAATTTGGATTGCAGTCTTACCTAGTGTTAGTTGCACCTGGAGAATTTCAGATGCATTGTGTTGGGCAACTAGCCTGGAGGTGTGAATATCCTTGGTGAATATGGACACTCCTCCACCTTTAGTGTTTCGGTCCTGGTTTTGTGGCCGAAAAGTGTGGTAAGAATTGTAGCCTGGTATTGCAGGAGTGCTTTCTGGAGCCTTGAACCAAGTCTCAGTTACTGCATAGATATCGATGTTCTCTATTGTTAGGAGTGCCTCGAGAGAGTGCATTTTTAGGTTTAAACTTCTAGCATTGAGTAGCATTACCTTCAGATTTTGCCTGCTTCTATCTGTTATGGTGGTGGTTTTATCCTTTGAACCTTGCCTAAAAAAGGCACTATAGGGGTGGCAAGAGCTTTAACCAGTAATCTGAATCCCAAGGGTGACAGGTGCAGACCATCTCTGACAAAGCATCGTGGTTTGTCGATCATGTCTTGCCAGGCAGACAAATACTGGATCCCCTTTGAATGACACCAGAAGCTTAGCCAATTGTTGAAGTCAATCATTTTGTCCTTGGGCGAAGGCAGGATGCTACTCAAGGCTAGGGTCATACCTGCCTGGGTCACATGATCCAAGAGCTCTTCCATGTCTCTTTTCCTGTAGTCCCGGGAGGTACGTCTCAAGTCATTCACTCCAGCATGGACAATGACAGAGTCATATTTGTACTTGTTCTGGAGTGACTTGAGTGCATGCGTTATGTGGTGGATCCTGGCACCTGACAGGCAGCTGACTGTAATTTTCTCCTTGTTCAGTCTGGTGAGTGGGACATCAGTGTGCCTGACTATAGAGTCACCTATGACTAAAGTGTTGGGTACATTGTCTTGCCTTAGGGGCTGTTGTTGGGTGGCACACTGGTATTGTGAGCTATGTGTCAATTTGGTTGTGACTGGTGTTTGTTTGCGTTTCGGCTTCGGAGGTCCTTGTAGCTTGGGCAGGTTAATGTTAAGGGCCTCCGCATATGTGGATTTATTGTTGCTATGTGTGGGTGTTGATGGTGTGGGTTTTGAAGGGCTATGAGTTGCTTGAGGTGTGATGCAGGTGTTAACCTTTGCCTCTTGACTGCCTAGCACAATCTTGGACGGAGAGAGCTTTGCTTCCAGTTTGGCTATGTAAGTGCATCTCTCGCAGGTTGTAGTGTTGGGTGGTAGGAGGAGAGGATTGTTTGTGTACATGAGGCAGTTGCCGCATTGCCCAAGTATGCCCGGATTCACCAGGTGGACAGGAGAAATCACTGGAAGCTGACCCTTGGACATGCCTGTTTAGGTGCTTTTTTGTAAAGTTTAAGAGCTGTTTTCCCTTACCTTTGCAAGGTACTTTGCAATTATAGGCTGTTTAGTGCCTATGATTAATTTCTTCTTATTGACAAGGAGAGCTGAGTGCTTGTATCTGTTTCAGGCTTCCTAGTGCTTTCCAGCAGGTTCTAGAGCAAGTGCTAGTCACAGGGGTGCAGATTTTAGTGCTACTACTGAGAAACCAGCTAGTTTTAAGGGAAAATTTGAAGAGCAGACTTTCTGGCACCTGGAATAGTTTAACTGTAGCCTCACAATGCTGCACAATGTGAAAAATGTTCAAACACACACGTTTTTTAAGCCAGAAAGTTGAAAGGGATAGAAATCAGCCCAAAAGGCTAATAAAATTACAATTTCAGAGCTGGAAACCACTCCTCTAGCGTTAGATAGGCAGTACAATGCTCACCACTCCCACTGGTAAGCAGTAGGACTTCCCTCTATCACAGGCTAGAAAAGGTGGGAAACGAGAAAACAAGATAGTATTTTTTTTATTTTTTTTTTGTTGAAACAGGCTAAACAGTGCAATAATACAGTAAATAAACACAGAAAAGGCTAACACACTTGTGTGTGTAGTCCTAAACAGTAAATGCAATTAAAACTCTACAAAATTAGCAATTTAAAACTTTTTAAAATGAAGCAAGGCAAGTGCACAACTGAAAAATAATTTAAGCGGCAGTAACACAGCAGAATAAGTAGCTAGTCTACATATACAGAGAAGTCTATATATACAAAAAAGCAGCTAAAATACACAAACACTTCAGATGTAGTGCAACCTAGAGCACTTGAATTGTAGCAATATTAAGGCAAATACAGTTATAATAAATGCTCTGAAATATACTCTATATTTCCAAAACATTTGAGAATCACAGTCAGAACACAAGGAGATTCAGGCAAAAAAAAAAATTTTTTTTTTTTGAAAGGGAAAAAGGAGAAGCACAAGGCCTTATCAAATGTTCTCTCTGTATTAGGTAGAATGAGTTAATGACACTAGACTGGGAGGAGTGTCCCAGATCAAATTTACAGTAGGGGCGGACAACTGCAAAGCCACCAAGTATAACAGCAAGACACCAACAGGGAGGGAGCATGGGAACAATACTAAAGCTATTAGCCTACAGACAGTAAGCACTAGAGAAAGCCACAAAATGAAAGTTTTTAAACAGATAAAGATTTGTAAAGATACAAAATGCTTTTAACTACAAACAAATCAGTTACCTGTGCAGATTAGTTAATAGCAATAAAATACACCCAAAAACTAAGTAGCAGGCAATAAAAGTGCTATATATAAATTGCGAGAAACAATAATCTGTATAAATAATCGAAAAAACAGGATACTTATATATCTCAGCTAACAGCTGTAGTCAACACCTCTCATCCACTCTGCTCAGTGTGTGTGTGTGTGTGTGTGTGTGTGTGTGTGTGTGTGTGTGTGTGTGTATATATCTATCTATATATATATATATATATATATATATATATATATATATATATATACATATATATATATATATATATATATATATATATATACATATATATATATATATATATATATATATATATATATATATATACACACACACATATATATATATATATATATATATATATATATATACACACACACACACACATATATATATATATATATATATATATATATATATATATATATATATATATATATATATATATATATATATATATATATATATATAGATAGATAGATAGATTTAGGTTTAGATATAGATACAGGTATATGCATCTACTATACCTAGTCAACATTTAAGAATGTCAAAGACCATATGGCCGAGACCATATGATCGACATTCGAAATGTCGACCATGAAATTAAAAAAAAAACAAAACACAATAACTTACCTTCACACTGCTAGCAGGGGGGTTCCGCCCCCCCCCCGTAACTTAAATATACCAACTCCGAAATCGCACCACAGTACGGAAGATGGAAATCTTTCCATTCCACACTGTACAGAGGTGCCGGTTCCGCATGGTCGACATTTCGAATGTCGATCATATGGTCTCTGCCATATGGTCTTTGACATTCTGAAATGTCGACCATGTGTAGGGGACCCAGGTCTACATAGATAGTGGGGGTGTTGAGGGGAGAGTGCAGTTGGCTTGTCCCCTTGCAAAAACATTGTTTTGTTTGCAGGTATTGTTTGAAATCTTTTCGTTGATTAACAAACTACAATTTTGACCATATGGGTTTCAGAAATCTGGTTTGTCAGTTGGATGAACTGGATTCTCCTTTTTATAACTTTTTTGATTTATTTTTTCAACCATGCCAATAACATTTTTCAGTACAGCTACATCGTTTATTGTCTGTACTTTAGTGAAGGTAAAGTATATAAGGCTACACGTAATACTGGGCAGTGAATTAGTAGGACCAAGTCACTGATCTCAAACAGATGTCTGAAGAACTGAATTTAGAATGATTTTTGTGCAGTTACTTACTTGTACGGTGCTGGATTACTTAAAGACTTCAGTTTGTGCCTGAATGGCAATTCTCAGTATATGATTACTTATAATAGTAGGCATTTTGCCACAAGAAATTATACTGTTCTGTGCAGATGCAAGATCAAGTTCTGATTCTTTTTCTAGGGTAAGGATTTTAAATGAGCAGTGAAATAAAATTATTATAGTCATACAAGTGTATACTGGGATAAGAGAAAGTGTCTAAATTTAAACACCTTCCAAGTTCAACTAATTTAATATTATGGCTTCTGAAGGTATGTCAGAAGTTAGCCAGTGGAAAAAAAATCTTCTACTTCAGAAGGGGAATATTTTCGATTGTTATACATGCCTCTGTTAAATAGACATAGAAGGGATTCTTCCTCTTGGATAGTAATTTTTGAAAGCTGCTTTACTGGATAGTCAATGCAAATTAATTTTTTATGGGGAACTGAGACTGCATCAGCCCCTCTAGGGATTCTAATTATGATTTACACCTGGTGTAGGGCACGGGGTAACCTTTTGTCCAAAATATGTAACTTCAGACAGAGAAATGATATTGTGGAAGAAGTACTGAGTATACAAGCATACCACAGAAGTTTTGCTGCATTAATATTTTAAGTCAGTTATTTGAGACTATATTTATTGTACCAAAATTAAAGTGATGGGGAGTTAAGAGGGCTGTTGTTTGTTAGTAGACCTGAACTGATATGAATGTCATCACATCTGGTCAGTAGAAAAAGGATATATGGTGAGGGTGGGATATTTCATGTGAAATAATTTAGCTCTTAAGGAAGTGAAATAGTGATGTTTTTATGATTTGTATGCTTAAGGACAGTGTAATGTATTGTTTTCTGCTGCTCACATTTTGATGAGCTGATGTATTCTTTGCCTACATACAATGCACTTAGAGACCATAACAGTACCAAGCTTCCTTTCATTAGTCAATAGCCCAGGGCTGTTTCTACTGAAACAGTTTTCTTGTTTTCAGACTAGCTTTCATGATTATTGTTAACAGCTACATCGGTTACCATAACAAATGTGCTGCCCAATGTGATGTGTGCTACAAAATATACCTATGTTGACTGTACCATGCCTATTGTTGTGTTGGTCTAGAATTATACTGAAACCATGATATCTACACATTAGCAGAGTGAGGTTTGGCACGCTGCACATGCAGATGTGTAGTTTGTCATGCACTGACAAGGCCTGTGATACAGTGGACTGCCTCGTTGAGCTCTGTGGTCATACTTACTCTCCCTAGAGTAGTATCACAGCTTCTAATTGTTATCCCATGCTGTGTGTTTTAGGCTAATGCTCCTTAAGTGAGGTCATGTAGTATAGCTTTTTGTTGCTTCAGTGAGTTTAACTATAAGTTTTCAACATTCATGGTGTAACTGTATGTCTCCTTTGCTCTGATCTCTAGAATACTCCATAGTGATTTTTATTCATTTGACACTTGTTTACTGGAAAAGTCTAATTGGGCATAAAGCCCATTTTGAGCGGGGCCTGGGGACAAAAGCTCCATAGACTTGACACAGTTTGTATACATACATTACATAACATACTTAGTAATATAAAAAGGATAATGAGTTAGTTGTACAGTGGGGAAAAGAAGAATGATGGCATACATATGATAAAAGAAACTACATAAATATATATATTATATATATGGGTCTAGGACACATGCTCGACTAGCATATGTCCGAATCACAAAACATCAAACACACATACATGAAAGCGCTTAACATCGAAAAGCGCTTCCTTGTATGTGTAGTTCAAAAAAAAAAATCTACCTTTCTGCAGGGGGGGCTTCACCCCACTGCACCCCCCCCACCCCCTACTTTATTATTCTCACTCCGAGATTGCACTTCAGTGGGGAAAAGGGAATTTTCCCTTACCTGCACTGTAGTCTGACCTACGAAACAGGCACACATACACGGAAGCGCTTGTCGATGTTAAGCACTTTCGTGTATGTGTGTTCAATGTTTTGTGATTCGGGCATATGCTATCCCATATATACATATATATATATATATATATATATATATATATATATATATATATATATACACACACACACACACACACACACACACACACACACACACACACACACACACACACACACAGTAACAATAAATTAATATAAAATATTGCATTGAAATATGAAAGCCTACAAAAGCCTGTTAGACATAATTTGAGATTTAGTTAAATCACCTAAAAAAAGGGTAGCATATTATAGATGAAGGCGGCTGAAGTAAGGACGACATCTCAAGTAATTAGATGTTACATGTTGAGAGAGAGGAATGAAGACGTTTTAGTAGAGAGAACTAGAAAAGTACTTGTAATAGGGAACAATCGGAATTAGAGAAAATTAAAAGGGTAAGAGTACATAGAGAAGAGAGGGGAAAATGGAAGTTTTAAACCTGGTGATATATATAATCTTGTTACTAGGGCAATTGCAGATGCCAATGCTTTCTGCAAGGTTGATGCCCAGTAAACGTGTGGCTCCTATTAAATACAATACATTATATAGAATTCCCAGCGACTCATGTGTATGCATGATATTTTTTGCTGTACACCGTATTGGAATGTGTGGTAAACACATATGACGTGCTCAATGTTTTACTGAGAAGTTTGTGGTTATAGTTAATTGGCCTTACCAAGCAATGCACAATATGTGTGTTTGTTTTGTGCTCTTTGAACATTTGCTTGATTCCTGTAGTTTGTGTGTTATATGGACACACAGTTTTATAGGACTTTTCAGTAAATACACCTTAACATACATTTTTTCAGCAGGTGACATTGCTCTAAGTGCCACATATGCATGCTTTGTAGTCATGTTATTGCTACTCTGTATTTCATGGATTTTATTTCTGTCTTCCACTGCATACTATTTCCTGTATCTGTGGTCCAAGGATATCCATTGTTTGTGACACTGTGTCTGCAGTTTTGTCTACTTGCTTTATATTGCCATCATTACCTTGGCATTTCCTGTACACCTGTAGTCATGTTCACAATATACTTGGTGGACTTCACTCAGTGATCATTGTGTGGGTAGTTTTATGCATGTCGCTTGCTTGCTGCTTTCATATCCAGACTAATTCCTATTTCAGTGCCAGTTTCTGTAATGACTGTAGGATCATACCATTTATATCATGTTATGCTGATTTGTGGTAAATGGGCTATTAATACACTTGCATTGGGATATTCCCTATAGCTATTGCCAACTTTTGAAATTGTCTTTTGCTCTTTGCAATATATTCTGGTATCCCTGTCATAGTTTTTGTAAACCAATAGGAAACAGAACAATTGAACTGTGGGTTCTATATAGTTACCAGAATCAGGGCAATTCAGCTCCAAACACATCTGATTGCAAGTGTCCTCTACGTGGCTTTTTGCATTGGTTTATTCTACAATGTCATAAAAAGACTTTGTCAACTGTCTCAGTAAGAAATATTAATATAATATTAATATTATGAGCAATGTAGAACTTTGTTCCCTCATGTTGCTTCGTGTTTGCCACATTACTGCAGATGGACCGTCAACATGGAAGCAACTTTGTCAAACGTTAATAATGACTGTTGATTGTACAAAACTTGATGTAGGAAATCAGACTATTTTGGTTTTATATGCTTAACAAACTTATTTATTTGTATTTGTTTACCAGGAAAGCCTGTCTGTGTCGACGTGACCCCCTGTCTTTGGCAGACACCAGGCTGAAAAGCTTCAAATAATAGATTAGTTAAATGTAAATTAATATATATCAGCAGTGTCAGTGGAACAACAGATAGAAGGCAAGTGCACTGTGGGTTCTATCCATCAACAGGTAGATCAGTTGCTAACTCTGCAGTGTAGCATAAGGGGGATGCTGCACTCCTGAGAGTGCCATCCTTCGGATGAGACATTAAACCATGGTCCCATATGCTTGAGTTGGTGGTGGCTCAGGTGGATGTAAAAGATCCCACAGCACCTATAGATAAGAGTATCGGTCCTTTATTTAACACATTTATTTATTTATTTTTTTATTTTAACATTTGTTTACCAGGAAAGTCAGTATGTATGAGACAGAGCTCATTTTCAGTGGAGGCCCAGGAAGAAATGCTCCAGACATGTCTTTGGAATGTGGCAGGAAACCAGAGCAACTGGATAAAACCCATGCGAATGTAGATAGAACATGTAGACTTCACACAGAAGGCACCTCAGCTGAGAATTGAACCAGAGAACCTCTTGCTGTGAGGTCACAACGTTAACCACTGCACCACTGCGCTACCCTAAGAAAAATATAAAAAAACATAAAAACATTATTTTCATATTTACAAAATGAACATACTTACAGGCACATATATGCACATTTCTATTTTGTTTTACCAAACACCCTAATAATGGGTGATTTCAACTACCCCACCATTAACTAGGAAAACTACTCATGTACCAACTCCTTCGCTCAACGCTTTGTGGAATTCATAAATTCCAATGCTCTGGATCAACTTATCCACACCCCCACCAGGGGCAACAGTATCCTAGACCTAGTCATTACCAACATGAGTGACAGGTGTTCCACATCTGAAGTCAACTCCTCGTTGGTCAGATCAGACCATAAGCTAATTACCCTAGATATCTGTATCCCACTCCCACCCACCATTAAGGAAACCATGCAGATGGACAATACAGTTATGACTGCTGAATCCTACACAAATGCACTCTATAAGCACTTACACGAGTGCATGGATCATGCTATCCCAAACAGAACCAAGAAGCTATCCTCCAAAAAAAGGAAGCCAATCTGGTGGTCCCCTGCCATAAACAAACTCTACAACAGAAGGCAGAAACTGTTGCAAAAGAGAGAAAAATTCCATGAGTGGAGGAGCTCCCTGATCAGCCTCAGTAAGAAACTGAGATCCCTTATAAGATCGTCAAAGCTAGCTATGAAAACAAAATCACCACTGATTCTAAGGCCAACCACAAAGCATTCTATAGCTATGTCAAGAATCTCAATGGCAGCACCCAGATCTGCTCTGAGTTACAGCACAACATCCAGATAGGTTCAGGTTCAATGATAACTTTACCCCCCTCTCACCTCGTAAAGGGCCCATATCTATACAGGAAGAATGCAGAGTCCCTGTAATCACATCTATGCAGGTAAAAGCTGCACTCTCTAAAATCAAAAACATAACATCCATGGGACCGGACAACATCCCAGGCTGCATTTTACATGAACTTCAGAATGAACTGGCTCCCCACCTAAGCACCATGTTCAATCATAGTCTCATGTCAGGCTTTGTGCGCACTGAATGGCGCACAGCAACAGTTATCCCACTCCACAAAGGGGAAGCCACCACTGATCCTGGGAACTATCGCCCTATTAGCCTGACGAGCCTGGTCTGCAAAGCCATGGAACATATCATCATGGAACTCATAAACAAAGACATTGGTAACCTCCAAACTCTAGACCCCACCCAGTTCCGGTTTGTGAAAGGCAGATCATGCCTTCTGAACCTGATCAACTTCTTTGAGGTAGTCACCACAGTCGTAGATGAGGGTAAGGTGGTTCACACAGCCTATCTTGACCTCGCCAAGGCTTTCAACACCATCCCCCATTCTGGAATTATAGCTAAACTCACTAAACTAGGTATAAATCCCTATGTCACAAGATGGGTTGCCAACTGGCTCAATGGCAGAACCCAAACTGTAAAAGTTGCAGACTCCAAATCTGACTTCAGACCAGTGACAAGTGGAGTACTACAGGGTTAAGTCCTAGGACCTCACAGAAGGCTCCTGGTTAATGAAGTTTGCAGATGACTGCAAACTAGGAGCCATAGTCGAGTCCCCAATTGATGTGGGCATCCTACAGAAGGGCCTCACTGAGACAGATGCCTAGTGTCAGAGGCATGGCCTCAAGCTTAATACCAAAAAGTGCATTGTCATCCCCTTTGGTAAAAACTCTGTACCATGAACTACCACATAAACGGCAGTCTACTTAATGCTGAATGTATGATAAGAGACCTTAGGACTCAGGTGGACAGTAGTCTCTCCTTTGATAATCACATCGCTGCAGTAGTCAGGAAATCCTTTTATGTGGCACACCTCATCACAAAAGGGTCCTCAGCCAGGAAAAAAAAGGCCATTCTTCCCTTCTACTTGGCACTCATTAGACCCATTATAGAGTACAACCCCCCTTTTGGAATGTACCTCACAAGACATCTGCAGCAGCTGGAAAGGCCACAGAAGTACCTCACAAAGAGCATTACTGGCCTAAAACAGATGTCCTGACTGTCTCAAAAAAACTCCAGATTTACTCCGTTGCATATCACCTACTCAGAGACAATCTCTGCCTAACGTACAAAGCTATGTTAAACCCAGAGCTGTTGGGCATGCTATACCTAAAGAAATCCCAATCTTTCTGAGCTACACACTTTAGGGACCTAAACGTTGTCACCAAAATAAACAGGACATGCTGGAGGGATTAATTCCTGTCCCAGAGACTTCCTATACTCTGGAACAAGCTACCCATCTATGTCAAGCAAAGTTCCTCATTAGCACTCTTCAAGAAAAATCTTGATGAGTGGATGAGAAATAGGAAATACACCCCGGGGATCATTTCTGTGGCTCTGCTCGACAGGGGTACAGGAAATTACCTTTCTTGGGTGGCGTAAGCCACGGAACCATGTTGGCTAGGGTTACTTAGGCCCTTGGGCCGATAGCCTAATAGCTACCTATGAACCTATGAACCTATTAGTACATAGGTTAGTACAAGGCTAACTGCCCTTGTGAGCCATTGTAAGCCTAACCCATTATCCCTTGTGAAACTCAAACTCTGCACCTTGTGTTTGTAAGGCAAACGCCCTAACCGTTAGGCCACCATCCCAACCCCACTTTTCTTATAATATTCATATTATTATTCTTCCATAATTGATGCCCCACCTTCTTCTGCAACCATAATCTGATTTTTCACAATATATCTGCCAAAATCCATTTTCCATTAAAGAAAATGTAATTCATTTTTTCATTCCAAATAATCCATATTACCTAAAATAAAATGAATTCTTGGCTTTACTGGAAAAGCTCACCCAGACTCTGTCACAGCTTGTTGTGAGTGGAAGGTTGGTTTGCTTTTGATTTCTTGTACTTTGTGTTACTTTATTGCATTTATTTGTATACTGTGATTTGTTTTCTTTATGCTGTGTTTTACTTGTCTTCTGCTTTTAATTGCATATTTAAACTTGAAAAGAGACCACAGCTGTGTCTCTTGTGAGTCGGACAGAATTTTTTTCCACTGACCCACCCTGTTGCTGTTGTGTTCTTAAACACCACTGTTTTCTAGTTGCCTGCACCTTATGTTAATTTGACCATATATCTATTTGCCTCTCTCCTTTCACTGGCTGGTGTAAGCACAAAATTATCATTTTGTGAAATCACTCCCCTTTAACTATTTACATTTATTGGCCATCCCACTGTATTCCATAGTACCAGAATACAAAAGTGACTACCCCCTTTCAGTCTGTTTTGTTCTTTTAAAAATAGTGGTTCTCCACGTAGCTAAAACTTCAGTTACCCACTTTCATATCTAACTGCTTAGTGCACACTGCAATGTTTAGGATAAACCATTTTTTCATCTCACCGTTAAACATCTATTGCAAGACCACCAGTTACTGGAGAACCCACATTCTGCTTCTTAGTAGTCATCTTGGGATTAGTGTTTTCTCCTGTTGAAAGAAGGAGTACAGGGACATTATTTCCTGGAGAAAAATGATCACCAGAAAGCCTAGTAACTGCTTTATAGGTGACAGCTTGGAATCTGTGCTTATATTGTGGTCCTGGTGAGAGAAGGAGTAGAGTGCATTGATTCCTGACTGTCTCTGGTTGGAGCGTGAGTGTCTGTGCTTAACATCATTGATTAGTCTTGTTGCTATTCAAGGCATCTATCAGAAAAAGGCTACAAGCCTACAGACCCTTGCATCATCTGAGCAAAGAGTGTGGATCACCAAACAGGCTGTGGCCTGCTTTTCATCTTGGGATGAGTACTAACGTTTTGCTTCTGGTGAGAGAAGAAGCAAAGGCATATTGTATCCCAACAGAGTGAAGCTGTGGTGAGACCATCATTAGTAGTAGCCAGGCAGTAGCCATTCATGTGACTCTCCACTTTTCTTCATTCTTGACAAGCTATTTCTTTGTTTTCAGTAAGTATTGCTTGATTTGTTTCTAACTTCAGAATATCTGCCTAAATTATTCTTCATCCTTAAATTTTCGGGGTCTAAGTATGTTTCCCCTCAAGTGTTTGGCAGTGCTACGTACAGACTCAGACACCTTGAGTGACATTTTTCCTGTAAAAGCACAACTGAAATTTCTCCAATACTTAGTTGCACATGGGACAACTAGTTTGCAGTGACAAGCACTGTCCACATAGTCGCAAATCAGATACTCCTGACAGTGATTGATATTCTCACTCCAACTGTCTTCTAATCAATAAAAAAGGGTATGTTGCCCTGGATATGAACTTTCTTACTGTCTCCATTACCAGCTTGGTGGATATGGGCATCATGACGCAATGTAGAAATTGCCTCACTTTTACTGACAACCAGTTAATTTTCAAACAAACTGCTATGGTATATGAGAGATGTATTTACACAATAAGGTTGGTCAGTATTACACATGCTGCACCCATCATGCACAATTCCAAGCAGACATATCAACCCACATATGCTGAGGCACTTGCATGTAACCTTCCTAAACCATGAAGACCTCCTAGATGAAGCACACATAACAAATACCCTCAGCATCCCCAAATGCTTTCTTTCAAAACAACATCCACATGAACACATAGAGCTACATCTCACAGAGCCTCTACCTCTAAGCCCAAAAGGCAAGCCACCACACAATCCAACATTTTAGTGATTGGAGACTCCATTGTGAGACACACTGATGTCCCTCTCACCAGGTTGTTTAAGGAGAAAGTTACATCAGTTGCTTATTAGGAGCTAGGATCCAGCACATTACGCATGCACTCAGGTCATTGGACCACAGTTACCAACATGACTCAGTCATAGTCCAAGTGGGAGTAAATGGCTGAGACATACCTCCCTAGACTATATGAAGAGAGGTATCATGGAGTTCTCGGAATATGTGTCTCAGGCTGGTATGAGCCTAGCATTGAGCAGCATTTTACCTTCTCCAAGGATGATGCCACAATGTGAATATAAGATGATTGACTTTAATAATTGGCTTAGTTTCTGGTGTCATTCTAAAGGGGTGCAATATTTTGTCAGCATGGAAGGAGATGGTCAACAGACCATGCTGCTTTGCCAAGGATGGTCTGCACCTCTCCTCTCTAGGCTTTTGAATATTCGCTAAAACATTGCCTGCCTCCGTAGAGCCTTTTTAGTGAGACATGGTTTAAAGCTTCGGAGAGAACACCAACAGTGCAAAACTATAATGCCTTCCACACACTAAGGTCAGCTACTTCACAGGCAGGGACTAAAGGTGGAGGTGTCTCTATTTACATCAAAAATAAATATATGTTGAAGTTGGTCAAACAGGACAATGCACTTGAGCTGATCCATGTTCAGATCACCATAGATACAATCCAATACCACTTCCTTGCAAGCTATAGGTCCCCCTCTATGACTGAGGAAACCCATGCCTTGTATTTAAACTTATTAGAAACACTAACCATCCGACCCAGTACCAAATTCATGGGTGAATTTAATTACCCCACCATGAACTGGGAATCCTATATGACACCAAATGTGCACGCACAGAGATTTCTGAAATTTGTAAACACAAGTTTCCTGGACCAGATAGTCAATACACCAATTAGGGGTGCACCCATACTGGTCTGGTCCTCACTAATATGGGAGACATCTGCACCTCTCTACTCTAATGCCTTCTCTGGTAAGGTCAGACCACAAAATGGTCTCCTTTGAAGTAAAAATAAAACCTGGACCCCCAGTTAAACCTGAAATATTCAGGAACTATTCTAAGACTAACCTTCTGCTATTAACTGAGAACCTGACAAAATGTCAAGCACCCATAAACCCTGAGAACACTACAGCCTGTGCAGAACTCTTCACTGAAACCTGTACAATGATGTTAATAGCTGCATAGAGGCAACTGCACCCACCAGAAAGAAATACAGAACTAACTCAAAAAACAAGCCATCCTGCTGGAATCACAAAATCAATAGGCTGTATGACAGGAGGAAAAAAATCATGGCAAAAATTAGAAGGTGCAGCACACAGCAGGATAAAAGCACTCTCATCAAACTAAACAAACAGCTCAGAGGCTAAATAAAGTCTACCAAATCTGACGTAAGTTTGGCCTCCCAGGGCAAGAACAACCACAAATCATTCTTTAGGTATAAACCAAACAAGCAGTCCGTGGTGAAGTACAGCTGACCAGATGAAAGGAGACACTCTTGATCGTAATACTGCTGCTCATCAATTCTATATTTATAGTAACACAAGCATCTCTACATAAATCAATTACTCAATAATTCAATAAAACAATAAAACAATCATTCTCTTAAAGTATATATACACACACATTAAAACACATGATGATGCATATATTATAACTGTTTATGTAGAAACTCTCTGTCAGTGTGTTATATATATAGACAACTGATTAATGTGATAATTAAAAAAAAAAAACATCCATATTTATAATTATTGTAATGTAAATATGAATATAATATATATATATATAAAAAAAAAAAAATGTTTAAAACATTAAATATTAAAATATATATATGTCTATTATGTAAATGACTATTCATAAGTCATTGTATGACACTACTGACCTAAGATAAAATGTCAAAGAATCCAAAGTTTGTAATTAAAACATCTGATAGTATTATACTTAATGCTGTTACATGTATAAAAATGTTTAAAAACATATATAGAAATATATAAAAATATATATATAGAACACAGTTTAATAACTTCTAATGCTCTAAATGAGAAATAATGTGTGTTACTGCTGCCTCTCAGTTCTAAATAGCACATGTGAGTCAGGGTGGGTAATGATGTTTCCATGGTCAATATACATGCAGTGGCTTGTTGCTGTTAGGTGTTGTTCTTTCTTAGGATAGCATAACATTCTCCTAAGGTTTAACTTGTTTCTGAATAAAAAATTGGTTTCTCTTCTCCTCCGTTTGTTTGATTCTGTCATCTGTACACAGAAGAATTGAATGTTTACTAAATATAATAAGTCCAGAAACTCTATCTTGTTTGTGGAATAGTTTACATTCATATAACTCAATTAGAAATTGCTTAATCCCCTCAAAATAATGTGATTTATTGTTTAAACAGGGACGTAGATGTTTCTCAATATATACTGGAAATATGTTCAGTTTACCCAACCTTGACCAGATACCACTGGTCTCATAGGTGGTTCACACTCACTTGTATTTTAATTAGTGGACTAACAATATTCAAATATTCAAAAAGCTCTTTGTCGAATGCCCACCATTAAACATATCCAGTAGTAAACACCCACATATGATATAAATCATCACACTTTCTCTATATTAACTCTTAAAAAAAACTTATCATTTACAAAGTCAAACATGCTTTATGGTATTGTATGGTATCCCATAATGATGACTATGTTGCTGTTCATTTGTAGATTGCGTAAACTCTCCCTTTCCTTCCTACTAAGATTGTCCTTTCTTTCTTTAGGTATGTCCACAACCTCAAAGGCAATATACAATTGTGTGCAGAGCTCACTGTAAATGGAACCACATTTACTGAGTGAGAAGATATAGCCAACCTCCTGGCTGATAAAATCAACTCCAAGTTTACCCCTCTCTCCCCCTCAACCATCCTTCAGGAACTATCATCAAATATAACTTCCCCTACTATCACTAGGGAACAGGTCCTTAATGATGTCTCTAACACCAAGAATACTGCATTAATGGGCCCAGACAACATCCAAGGATGCCTTCTAAATAGCATGAAGCATGACCTATCATGGCCTCTGGAATTACTATTTAACTGTAGCCTCCAAACAGGCTTCATCCCTCATGAATGGAGAAAGGCAACAGTCATTCCTCTGCCCAAAGGTGGGCCATCTACAGACCCTGGAAACTACAGACTCATAAGTCTTACTGGAGTAACAAACAACAAGAATTTTTTTAATTGGTGTAATTGATTCTTAATTGAAAGTTAATTGAAGAAGTTTTTTTTATATAAATGTATGAAGAGTGTTAAATGTTGTTTGTTACTCCTGGAAGGTGGTTGCACCGAAGCGCTAGAGAGTGGAAATAAAAGTTTTGTATGTGCCTTTACCTTTGTTTGGTCCACTGGGTATTGTCATTTTATTCTATTTTATCGTGGTGGAGAGGAAGTAGTGGTTGTATACATTCATAAGTCTTACTGGTCTTATATCTAAAGCCATGGAAAGAATTATCATGGAGATGATGAAAAGTGATATAGTAAACCTCCAGACACTGGAACCAACCCAGTTTGGTTTTGTCAAGGGCAAATCATGCCTACTCAACCTGGGGTACTTCTTTGAGAAGGTCACCAAAGCAATGGATGAGGGCAAATCATTTACACTACCTATCTTGACTTGGACAAGGCATTTGACACAATACCCCACTTGGGCATTGTTGACAAAATCAAGAGGTTGGGTACAAACCCATATGTCACCCAGTGGATAGCCAACTGGCTTACAGACAGGACTCCTTTTTGGGATTTACTTCTCAGAAGTCAAGGCCAATGCCAGTCGTCTCTGTCTGACCAAATTTGCAGATGATTGCAAATTAGGAGCTGTCATTTCATCTCACACTGATACAAATGTTCTCCAGGAGGGGCTGACAAACAACTGGTGTCAGAGCCATGGACTAAAACTAAATTTCAAGAAATGCATAATAGTATCCTTTGGGAAGCCATCCATCCCTGGTAACTATTATATTGACAACACACCCCTTAGAGTTGACCCAGTAGTCAGGGACTTTGGGACACACATAGATACTAATCTAGCCTTTGACCATCACATGTCTACAGTGGATAGGAAATCATTATATGTTGTGCAACATATAAACATACGTATGGCATTTAAGTTCAAGGAAGTCATTGATCCACTTTATTTGGCATTCATCAGACCTGTCATTGAGTACAGTGCCACATTTGGTATGTACCTAACCAGGCATATCTAACAATTGGAATGTCCTCAGAGGTTCCTCACTAAAAGAATACAGGGCATAAGTAAAATGTCCTATGCAGACCGCTTCAAGGCCCTAACCCTGTATTCTGTCTTCTACAGGCTTTTTTCCTCAATTTTTTTTTTATTTTTCAAATATAGTTGAATAAATTCCATAGTATTTGTATATAACATTTTACTAACTATGTACACTATTTACATCAGCCTGACACTATAACAGAGATCAATATAAACAATTACTTTATAGGTATAACAATCCATTTATCAGAGCATATCTGTTCAGTTATTGTAAAGTGTCAATCAATGATAAGACTGTTTTCCATGGATTGTTAATAAATGGTTTAGGATGAATCCTTAATTCTTTAATTTTAATTTCCAACAATGCTGTGGTCTTCAGTAGGCTGTAGAAGTTTTCCAACATCGGTATTGTGCTTGTATTCCATCTTCTTGTTATACACTTCCTTGAGATTGCAAGTATTGTCCATATTAGATACATATTTGACTCATTCAAATGAGGACCTTCGTACACATTTAATAATACTAGAGCTTTAGATAAGTTAAATGATTCATTAAATAAAGCATGTAAAAAGTTTTTAATACCATTCCAAAATGGCTTAATTTTAACACAGTCAAAAAAAATGTGATTCCAATCTGCATTGTGTATTTGCTCACACCTCCAACATATTCCTTTTGTGGAAGAATTAATTTTAGTAATTCTATCTGGAGTTAAGAATGCTCTGTGCAAGAATGTCCAATTAAAAACTTTCCAGTATTGTGTAAATGATGTATATTTTATTGATAATAAAATATTTGATTTAATTTCTTCGGTTAGCTGTAATGAGTGTCCTTTTGTTATATAATTCCAATATGAGGATTTGGGTGTTGCTTTATAATTTATCAATATCTTGTAAAATGTCTAAATACAATTCCCATGTCATAATCATTATATATGATTTCATATAAGTATTTCATAAGTTTAGGTATTTCTTTAAATGAAGAAATACTAATTATTCTGCATAAATTTTGTGAATATGTCAAAATGCTTTGCATAGTTAGCCAACATGTTGTGGAATTTTGTATGTTGTTTCTATTGTTTGCATATCCAGAACTTTTAGTTCTTTGATACATTGAAACCAACAAACAAATCCTTTCTGTTCCCTGTATGTCTCTATATATTTTATGTGGATAGCTCTTTGTAACTCTGAATGGTGTTAAAAGATCAAACCAGATTTTTAAATTTGCATTAATAATTTTTCTAAATAAGTCAATGTAATAATTAATCATACAAGTTTTAGTGGTCTTAGTTATGTTATATTGCATACTAATACATATGTGCCATAGCAAATTGTTTTTATCTATTTGAAATTTTTTTTTTGTAAATCAAATTAATTTATTGACATTACAGTTATTAATTCTTTCCAATTTGCAAAATAATTTGGATTTATCCAATCTGAGATTGTTTTAGATATTGATGCTTTTATATATGTTTCTGTATCAGGAAAGTTTAATCCTCCCTATTTCCATGGTCTGATATGATGTATTAAAGTTATTCTGTTTCTTTTGGGAAACCATAAAAATTTTATTAGGCATGAGTTTATTTCTTTGACTATATTCCTTTCTGGTAACAGTTGTATTGTGAAAGCTATAGATAGAATCTTGGGTAGTAAAACCATTTTTATTAACTGTAGTCTATTTTCAAATGTTAATATTATTTTGTTCCATTTTTCCACAGAGATTTGAATTGTATTAATGATATTATTGTAGTTGTTTGAGACTAATTCATTATTATCCTTGCAGAACTCTATTCCTAGATATTTTAAGGTAGATTCTTGTTTCTAGTAACACACGGGATGTAGTCCGAACCAAAAAAAACTCAAATAAAACAACAGGTCCGGTCACACGAAGCAGTCAATGAAGGCAGCCACTAACAGGATGTAAACCCAGTAATACGGCAGGATCCAAAAGTAAAAAAGTTCTTTATTGCACAAAACACAACAATTTAGCGCTTTCTTTTCCAAACAGGAAACTTCATCAGAATTTATTCCATCACATCCCTACTTCATTTAAATAGTTTGCCTCTGTTATTAGTTTCTTGTTACCCTATAATGTGATTCCCCTTTGTCTGCAATTCTTTTTTTTTTATTTAAAAATAAAAATTTTGATTTTGATTTATTGAAATGGAGTCCTCATGTCCTGTAAAATGTGTCAATTAAAATATCTAATTCTTCTAATGTCTCTTTTGTATTGGATAATGTTAATAATATGTCATCAGCAAAGAGCATTACTTTAGAATTGTATTGTTCATAAACATCAACTCCTTTGATTTTCGTATTGTTACTTATTGAATCTGCCAATATTTCAACAGCCAAAGCAAATAGAATCGGTGACATGGGACATCCTTGTTTAGTACCCTTTGTTATATGTATAGATTCAGAGGTGAAAGGACCTAGCTTAACATACGCTAAATTATTTGTGTGTGTGTGTGTGTGTGTGTGTGTGTGTGTGTGTGTGTGTGTGTGTGTGTGTATATATATATATATATATATATATATATATATATATATATATATATGTCTGCAGTGGTGGTGCTGCGGTAGCGTTGTCACCTCACAGTAAGACGCTGACTGGTTCGACTCTCAGCTAGAGCGTCTTCTGCGTGGAGACATACGAGAATGGGCATACCTTCTTTGAAGGTTGTGCATTAGGGCTGGCAACTCAGCACGTAGAAATCAATTGCCAATCATTAGTGGACTGGAGTTCCGCTGTGGCGACCCCTAACCGGGAAAAGCTGAAAGACACAACATATATATATATATATATATATATATATATATATATATATATATATATATATTCTTTAGTAGATGAACAAAGGAAGGAGGAAATTCAAACACCATCAGAATTCTTAATAAATAGTACCAATTTAGGGAATCAAAGGCTTCTCTATATCTAAGCCAATTATGAGTGTTTCTTTATTTTCTTTATTAACATAATCTATAAGAGAAATTATCCTTTTAATATTGTCATGTGTGTCTATGATATATAAACCCAGTTTGATCATTATTTATTGTTTTGGATAGTGGTATTTTCATTCCGTTAGTTAATATTGTCATAAATATCTTATAATCATTATTTACTAATGATATTGGTCTATATGAGGTACAGAGGTTTGGGGATTTGTTTTCCATTAGGATTGTTTTGATGAAGGAATATCTCCAAGAGGGTGGTATTAAAGCTTGTGACTGAATTTCTAATAGAGTTTTATGGAAGAGGGATAATATCTTTGAAGGAAAAAAATTATATATTTCCATAATTATGCCATCTATACCTGGAGCTTTATTATTTTTACCTTCTTTTATTGTATCTGTAATTTCTTTGTAGGATATGGGTACTTGCATATCTCGTTTTAACTTTTCTGGGATTTTTTATATTAGAACTTTTTCATCTAGATTTAATTGATCAATATGTATATTTTCTTTTTGGAAATGTTCCATATATTGATTTCTATAGGCATCAAGAATGTCACCTATAACCGAGACATTTTTCCCTTTCTTTTCATGGAAGATACTTTTACTGTTATTAGCTTTTGATTGTATTTTGATTCTTGTGGATACATTATGTAGATATTTGGGAGAAGTGGCCAGGGTATTAACTTTTAGTTTTTCTAAAGCTAAACTCGTTTTATGTGTTAGAATTTCATTGTATTCATTGTTTGCGACTTCTACTTTCTTTTTCATCTCCAAATTATTTAGATTTTTTTCAGCTTTTACTGACAAAAATTTGGATTATAGATCTAATAATTCAGAATCCCATTCTCTGATTTTTTTATAGCAAGTTAGGGTTTTACCATATATGTAAGCTTTTAATGAGTCCCATATCATTATTTTATTTATCTCTGTGGTGTAATTAATATCTAAGAAGAACTGTAACTCAGATAATAACCAGGGTTTGAACTCTTTAATTTTAGTTATATATGCTGGAATTCTGGAGTTAAAGATTAATGGTCTGTACCCGTTTTGAAGTTTTAGTATCAGTGATTTGTGGTCTGAAAAGGGGCAGGGAATGATTGCGAAATTAATGATTTTAGAGTGTAAATCATGGGCAGCAAATGTTTTATCTATTCTAGTTTCGGTACCAAATCTGTGATCTTGATGGGAATACAACAAAGATGTATCTTCTTTAAATTTGAAAGTATCTGCCAGATGAAATGATTCTACCCACTTGTTTAAAGCTTTTGATACAGCAGATGTATGCAGCGGTCTTTTATGTGTAGTTTCAGAAAACTCAAATATACAGATAAAATCTCCTCCTAATATTAAGTTGCCTTTATAATTATTGGAAATGAAATCCAAGTGTTTTTTAACAGTTCCTGATCCAATGCCTGGGAACCAGTATACACCGGCTAGGGTCCATATTCTGTTATTATATTTAACTATTACTAATGCCATAAGGCCTTCTTCATCTTCATACTTATAAATGATTTCTGGGTTAATCACATTTGTTTTCCATAAAATTGTTGCCCCTTTTGTCTTTGTCTTATAAGTGGATTGTGCCAATATCATATATTCCTTAGGATTCTATTTGTAATGGTCATTTGTTTTGAAATGAGTTTCTTGAAGGAAGACAATTTGTGCTTTGTTCAGTTTTAAATATTTCAATAGATTTGATCTCTTGCTAGGATTGTTTAAGCCATTGGTATTTAAAGATAATAAAGTTAAATCCATCTTAGGTTATTTAGACTATGTATTTTTTGTTTTATTGTGACTATTAAACATTTTCCTCTGATAGCTATAAAGTACATGTTTGAGCTTTTAAAGGAAATTATCAGTTTTATACTTTGAGTGTTTACCAATAAAGTAATGTTTTGGTCAGGCATACTAAAAATATTTTTGTGAAATAACAAATTTAAACTAATAAATGTTAACAAAACTCAAATACACACTAGCCACAAAATGAAAATTATTCCTAATCTGATGGATAAACCTAAGTCCATCAGATTATCACTCATACATTGACAATCCAGAACATCTGAGCTCCATAAATTGAATTATCATATGGAGAATATTTGTAATAGGAATAAGCAATATTTATATTATTTTGAACAGATATAGATTATATAGAATTTTAATGCAATATAAATGTTTACTTGTATAAGCAATTAATATTTACATGAAAGATAGATGACAAGCAATTCAATCATAGTAAAGTAGGATGTATCATATATAAAACCTCAGTAAAAGATTATAGCACAAAGTTATTTAACATATTCACCCTTATTGATGAAGCCTTTCAAAACTTATTACTTAATATAAATAGATGATAATATTTATACCTAATGTTTATAATACAATGTATTTTACTGGATATATCAGACATTATATTTCATTGTTTACCAGCATTTAAGTAATCACTTTGTTTGTTGCTAACTTACTTAAAGCATCAGGTTTGTTTTATGTAAACATTGATGAAAGTTAGTGCATTTTAACAATGAGTGCATCCCTCTTCCCCCCATTTCCTAGACATAAGGATTTTCACATCTGTCATTTCTTATTATAAAATGAGTAAAATTATAGGTTAAAAACAACAAATTCACTTATTGTGATTAATAATCACAAGTTCCCTTTCTATATTCATAAATTGCCATTTTATGGCATATACTGAAAGTTTTTAGATTTAAATGGCAACATTCTATTTTGTATAATCAACAAAGGTTAAACTGAGTGATTATTACCAATTTAATACTATTTGTTCAGAATGTGATTGCTGTATTCTGTGACATTCCTAGTTCAGGCCTCTATCGTTTCCCTTGAACAACTTTGTCAGTTTGATGTCATGTATAAAACATTAGTTACCTTGGTAACTGCTTAAGTATCATGCATGGTCAAGATGTATTACAAAACCACAATTCAAGTTAAAGCAATTATATGACTTGTTATGAACATTTACTTATATGAGAAAAATCATCATGCTTCCCCTTGATGTTCAATATAGTGTATGTCATTTATGACAAGTTAAAACAGTAGTGTTATTATACACAGGCCCATGTTATTAAACTGAGTGTCTAGTGTCAATTTAATACTATTTGTTCAGAATATGATTGTTACATTCTGTGACATTTCAAGTTCAGGCTTCTATTGTTTCTCTTGCACAACTTTGTCAGTTTGATGTCATGTATAAAACATTAGTTACCTTAGTAATCACTTAGTATTATATGTGGTCAAGATGGGTTACAAAAACTACAATTCAAGTTAAAGCAAATACATGACTTGTTACACATATTTACTTATATAAAAAAATTATCATGCTTCCCCTTGATCTTCAATGTAGTGTATGTCATTTATGGTAAGTTAAGGCAGTAGTGTTATTATACACAAGCCCATGTTATTAAATCCTGTCTTTATTGTCTAAATTCAGAAGACTGCTTCATCTTATATGACAATTATATATTTTATGTCTAGATTTACTAAAATCATACATTACATAACTATCGTATGTATGTTTTTTTTTGGCTGTTGCTTAGTTATTTGAGAGACCACAAGCTGTAATGCTTATTCTTATTCTTAGCTCCTTCCAAGCATGTTTATACAATCCATACAGTATATTTCCATCCTTACATACACACATATCAGTACTTCAAGCATGGGCAATGATGCCCAGCCTGTTTTTCCAGAATACCATTCACTAGTTCATGTGGTGTGTTTCCAGGCTGTTCTTAAAATATCCAAACCAATATTTGTCCTGTTCCATTTTACCAGCCTATTCCATGCAGTGGCCACTCTGCCAGTGAACCACTCAACACACCTTCCATTCCCACAGATATTTCCATGAAGGAAATCCAGTTCCCGGCAACCCCAAACACCCCTAGAATCAGCTATCCCCATATGCCCAACACGTCTGAGCAAGCTCACCTCCCAGACCACTGCAAAGGGTACTGCACAAGACCAAGTGCTCTCAGTCTTTCACAGTAACTCAGACTTCTACTCTTAAGTAAGTCCTTAATGTGTTTGGACCAAAATACATTTTTAATATAAAATTGCACTTATTATTTTTTTTTATCAAGAATCAACTTAATGAGCTAAATGAAGTGTTGGGAGACCATCAGTATGTGTACATGTAGTTTAGAATAGCCCTTTTATTTTATATATATATATATATATATATATATTTTTTTTTTTAAACCAAAAACATCATTGCAGAGAATCATCTCAGAGGCTCCTCAGAGCCATTAAGCATAATTGTCACTCTGTCTCCATTACCATAGCAATCTGGGAGTGTCTGTTTCTGTTAGTGTGTCTGTGTACTGCATACTAGAGGCTCATGATGCACCTGAACCAAAGCTTCACTTCACTGCAACTTCAATCCTAAATTCCCTCCCTTCCAGTGAGGCAGCAGCCAAGAGAAGAACAGAGAGCAAACAGATCCAAAAAAAAAAAAAAACCTCCCAACAAGCTGCCACGACAAGAGACAACACACTCCTCTAGCCCTCTCACCTCTCACTCAGCAGACTTAAAAACAAACCATTCTCTGCCAAAATATCCCAAATCATAGATCTATCCACCCCCTTCCCCTGGATCCAGGCTAAAACACCAAATATCTCTTCCTAATACACAAGCATCAGTAAATCTCGATCACAAACCACAACCCACAGCTTCCCGGAGATGAAAACGGCAACATATAACAGCTGCCAGACACAGCTGCAGCCACATACACTATGTCAGGCTTAATCAAACAACACTTAAAGCTATGATACCTGCCATAATTGATATTAACTATGTTTAGACAGCATAATAATGACATTTGTACTAGCTGCCAAACACAACTGCATCCATGCACACCATATCAGGACTGATCAAACAGCTCTCAAAGCTATGATACCTGCCATAATTGATATTAACTATGTTTAGACAGCATAATAATGACATTTATACTAGCTGCCAGACCTAGCTGCATCCATGCACACCATAACAGGATTGATCAAACAGCACTCGTAGCTGTGATACCTGCCATAATTGATATTAACTATATTTAGATGGGATAATGATGACATTTGTACTAAGAGCTTTCTACTATTATTTAATCAGGATATACATGACATTTCTAAATCATACTTTAACTGAAAAGGGCATTAGTCTCCATGACAGCATTTTTTTTCAAAGCACTCTTCTGTTACTGCTATTATATATGATGTTAATTTGTCACATTTGTGTCTGAACTCTGATGAATGGTACCTTGTTGAAATAGTTAATTAATTCATTACTTAAATTATTATAAGTTAAATCAATGAAAATGAACAAGATATGTATTCATTGAGTTCAAGTAGGGGAATAGAAACTTCTGTTTGTATTATATGTTGCTTTGCTTGTCTTATATATAATGTAAATAGTAACCCATCTTGACCTGCCTTTGTTTGTGAAGAATTACTGGACTCTTTGAACATTCTGAATAAATCATTATTGTTTCTCAGTTGTTCAAGAATCCCTCATTTTTTAAATAAAAACAGATGACAAGTGATGTACCATATCAGTTGATACTTTGAGATATGTAGTTGTAAGAGTTATTTTTTGTGACAGCTATCTTGGAATCAGTTTTTTGTTCTTTCTGGCATCAGTCCAAGGATTTGTTTCTTTTATTCTTTTATGAGTAAGGGCCATCCATTCCATTTCATCTGGGATAGACACTATGTTGTTGTTTTTGATGAATATATTAGCTTCTTCTAAGTCATTAAAAGTTCTCATCACATTGGCAAAAAGTATCTTTATCTTGGCTGAAAAGGCCAGCTGTGCTTTAATGTTGTTTTGTTTTAACAGTTTTATCATTGACCAGATTTTTTTCCTTTGTTCTAGTATTCTGGAAGAATAATCATTGTCATCTTTATCAGGCTTTGACTGTATTTTAAGGGTGATTTTCTCCAAGCAGATTTTAATATTAGTTCCATGTCCGGAAATGAAAGAAATTTTGTAACTATGGGTCTAGGTAGAGTATTTGTTGAGTTAAAAGCAGGTTTCCTCAGTGCTCTATGTGCCCTTTCAATTCCAAATGAAAGTCCCTCTTTCAAGTCTAAAAGGTCAGGAATCCAGGTTAAGAATGAAATAATGTCTTCTCCTTCAGTGTTTTCAGGCAGACCAAAGATCCTTGTGTTGTTTCTCCTTTCCCTGTTTTCTAAGTCATCTATTTTAGTAAGCAGCCATGTATTCTGTTTAAGCAGAAATTCTTTTTGGAATTCTTCCTCATTGAGTCTCCCTTCAATGTCATTTAGAGAAGTCTCTATATTTGTTATTTTTGTATGGTGTTGCTGTAATAGTTCCTTAACAGTATCAGTCTGTTTCTAAGAATTTAATTTGAGGTTTTCTAAGTCATTTTTAAAGTCATCCATCTTCAAAGATAGTTCCTGTAAGGTAGATGTCATCAATTGCAGTTCTTTTTTCAAAGCAGCATCTGGATGAGAATTCCTTGAGTTGTTCATATTCAGTGACTCAATATATATCCAAGTTATTTGACAGGAACATTTTTTGTATATCTCCACCAAAATTGATATTTATGGAGTTTATTAGTTTATCTATAGATTTCTGACAGTTTAACCTTGAAAATAATAACATTTTCATATATTATTATACTATTTTATGGAGCTTTCAAAAGTCACTGCACTCAGTTGGCTATCTAGGCTCCACCCCCCCTCCTACAGGCTTTTGAGGGGAAATCTATGCCTGGCATACAGGGCATTATCAGACCTACTCCTGCATAGCCACAAAACAAACAGAACCAGAATTACCCATTCTAAAGACTTAAACTTTGCCTGTGATATAAAAAGGACCTGCTGGACAGATAGATATATGTCCCAGAGACTACCCCATCTATATAATAGGCTCCTCATCCTTGTGGATAGATATGAGTCCCAGAGACTACCCCATCTATATAATAGGTTCCTCATCCTTGTGAAGCAGAGTTTCTCCCTAACCCAATTCAAGTGCAACTTGGACAATTGGATGGGAAACTGGAAATTCATCCCTGGTTTGTACCTATGTCTCTAATGGCCACAGGTAACCTGTAAATGGTTCATCTTCCAGGCCCATGCTTATGCTTATCAAGGGTATCAGAACTTGTCAGAGATTTGGTATGCATGGCTAGGTGCAAAAAAGGCCCTTGTGTTCGTTAGCCTAGTAAACACCTGTGAACCTATGAACCTAATTCTTATCTACCCTTGTCACACATTTTTTCGTATTATTCCTATAATATCTATACATAATCACGTTTATATCTTTATTATCTTTGCAATTGATATCCTCAAAAAAAAAATTCTTCACACAACTTTTTCAGAGTTTCACCACTCTTTTACATTTCAAAAAAAAAAAATTGTTGTCTCTTCCTACCCACAAAATAAACACATTCTTTCAACTTTCTTTTTAAATGTTATATTCCCATTTACTGGTAACTTATTTAGTACCAGTCTCCATAGGGAGTCCTGACATTCTATTACCCCAGTATACCACTTTTTCCTTACTTTAATGGCTTTATTCACTTCTGATAATTTTTTCTTTGGCTTTACATTATAATATTGCTTCATATCATTATTATATGTAAAGGAGGCAACCCTTTTGAGCCATCTAATTTATGTCCTATATCCATCTTGTCACCCATATACAAAATTCTTGAGAGAGGTATCTATCAGCAGGTAATACCTATTGCAAAATCATCTTTTTACCAAAATCCAACATGGCTTCTGACCCAGCCACAGCACAGCTACAGCTCTATTATCCTTTACAGACACCATGACTAAGGCCAGAGATGCAGGATGCTATACAGTCTCAGTTTTTCTTAATCTCTCCAAGGCCTTTGACACAGTGGCTCACCCCTTACTGTTGAACACACTGTTTAACTTAGTGTTCCCAGATAACACAGGAAAATAGTTTCAGAGCTACCTCAAGGATCGTAAACAAGCAGTGAGATGGTCCAATGAACTCTTGCCTTTCTGCATAACCCTACTGGAGATCCTCAAGGCTCCATCCTTGGACCCTTACTCTTCAAAATTTTCACAAACAACCTTCACACTGCCTCTCATCCTGGAACCCTCATTCATTACACTGATGATTCCACCATAATCTCTATTGCTCAATCACTACTAGAACTACTTTCAAAAACTCAACAGTCCTTAACTGCTGTTCAATACTGGCTAAGAAATGGTCAACACTTTCTCAATCCAAAGAAGACTAAACTAGTACTCTTTCACCCCAAAAACACCTCCCCGTCACTGATCATTTCAACATCCTTGCATCTGACAACACTGTCATAGAAATAATGCAGGAAACTGAACTTCTAGGAGTTATCATTGACAATTAACATTCACTCAACCCCCATATACATCAAAATGTAAAGGAAACCTATCGAAAACTGGGACTTCCATATGGAAACAATAATTTATTTAATGCAGCAACCAAAACTACCCTTGCAAAAACATTTTTACTTCCCTCCCTTCTTTACAGTGCTCCTATCCTAACTAACTTATGAACGTCTACCCTATGCAAGATGGAACAGTGCTACAACAAAGTGGCAAAGTTTGCCACAAACTCTAAGTATCATACACACAACTGCAAACTGCTACTAGAACAAAACTGGCTTTAACTCTCCAACCAACTTGCCTTTATTCAGCTGTCCACCTTGCACAACCTTATTTTCAGGCCTACTGCCTGTCTTTCACTAGCCAATCTCATCACACTTTACTCACCAAATTGATCCCTATGATCAAAAGACAATAACTCTTATCTATCTCAGAACCTACAAGAAATCCAGGTCACTCTCTGTACTCATACTCTGTCTCTATACTATGGAATTCACTATCTCTAGCTACCCGGTCTATGTCTGGCCTAACCCATTGCAAAGCCTCTTTAAAAAATAAACTCAAAAATACATGGCTCTACTCCTGCATAAAACCTGCCTAATGCTGAGCTCATCCTCTTCTTCTACTTTAGCCTCATCCTCCTCTTTTGTCACATTTCACTCCCTCATAGTCTGCAAGATCTTAATGTCTCTCGTAACTCCTTCTCTGTTTATATGCTATATCCTTAAGCTACTGTAATGCTTCTATTCTTCTTAACTCTTTCACTATCTTTCTGCATCACTAACTTTCTGGCTGTTATTTTCCTAACTAAAACCAGCATTCTATTTTTTTTTTCTGAAAAGATTTTTATTTCAGGAAATTATATATAATTTCATAACATTTTATAAGTGACATTCTAAATAACTATATACAATATATACATCAGCCTGACATCAATAATAGTTACAGGTGAAAACAAATGGTACAAAAATATAACAATTTTCTTGTCAGAGGATGACCGTTCATTGGTGTAAAGTATCAATCAATGACAAAACCCTTTTCCATGGATTGTTAACCAATGGTCTTGGAAAAGTCTCTAGTTCCTTCATTTTCATCTTCATCACAATTGAGCTCTTCAATAAGGTGTAAAAACCTTCCAAAGTTGGTGTTATGTTTGAGTTCCATCCTCTGGTTATTTGAGATTGCAAGTATTGTCCATAAGAGATACATATTTGTTTTATTCACACGTGGACCTTCATTCACATTCAAAATGATCAGTGTTTTAGATAAAATGAAGGAATCATTAAACAAAGCCTGCAAGAATGTATTAATTCCATCCCAGTATGTTTTGATTTTAGTACAATCATAAAAAATATGATTCCAATCTGCTGTATGTGTCTGTCCACATCTCCAACATATTCCATTTGTGGAGGAACTGAACCTGGTAATTTTATCTGGGGTTAAAAAAGCTCTGTGTACATATTTCCAGTTAAAGATTTTCCAATATTGTGTATGGGAAGTGTATTTAACTAATAAAATATTTACTTTAATTTCTTCATTCGTTTGTAGTGAATGATCTTTCAAAATATATTTCCAATAAGAGGCTTTAGGTGTAGTTATATAGTATATTAGCTCTTCATATAGGAAGGATACACTATTTTCTTTATTATGGTCGTTATATATAATTTCATATAAGTGATTTATGAATTTTGGCATAGCTTTACAAGAAGAACTATTAATTATTCTACAGAAATCTTGGGAATACATTAAAATGCTTTGTACAGTCAGCCAATCCTGTGATTGAATTTTAGAAGTTGTTTTTATCTCTTGAATAACTAAAACTTTTAACTCTTTTATACATTGTATCCAACAGAAAAATTTGTTTTGTTCCCAAGAAGTGATTATTTCTCTTTATATTTTGTGAGGATAATCCCTTTTTATGGTGAAAGATATTAGGAGATCAATCCTAAGTTTCAGGTCCATATTAGCATTTATAAGTCTCCTAAATGAATTAATGTAGTGATTAATCAGATATGTTTTAGTAGATTTTGCTATATTATATTGCATGCATGTACTTATTAGATACCGGTGTTTATTAGCTTTATGTAATATTGGAAGCTTATTTAAAAAAGTAAACTCATTTATTGATATGACAGTTAGTAGTTCTTTCCAACTGGCCAAATGATTTGGATTTATCCAGTGTATAACAGTTTTGGATACAGATGCCTTTATATATGTTTCTGTTTGTGGAAAGTTTAATCCTCCTAGTTTCCATGGTCTAATATAATGTGCTAAGGCTATTCTATTTCTCTTAGGGAACCATAAACATTTTAAAAAAGCTGCATTAATTTCTTTGAAAACATGTCTATCAGAAAGCAGTTGAATACCTATAGCCACATATAGAATCTTGGGTAGTAAAACAATTTTTATTAATTGAAGTCTGTCTTCAAAAGTTAATAATATTTTATTCCATCTATCAATACAAATTTTCATTGTGTTAATGATATTGTTATAGTTTACTGATGTTATCTCATTTGGATCTTTACATAACACTATTCCTAAGTACTTTAGAGTGGACTCTGGTTTCCCTATAATATGGTTTTCTGCAACCTGTACTTCTTTCTTTTTGTTTAAGAAAAAAATTTAGATTTTGACTTATTGAAGTGAAGACCCGAGATCAAGTAAAATTTCTCAATCACTACTTCTAACTCCTCCAGTGACTCTTTAGAATTAATTAAGGTTAATAATATGTTGTTGGCAAAAAGCATTATTTTAGAATTATCTTGATTGTAAACATCCCCCCTTTTATTTTTAGGTTATTGCGTACTGTTTCTGCAAATACTTCAATGGCTAGAGCAGAAGAATGGGTGACATAGGGCAGGCTTGTTTAGCGCCTTTTGTTATATGAATAGATTCTGATGTGAATAGGCCTAATTTAACATAAGCTAAATTGTTTATATATATGTTTTCTAGTAAGTGAATGAAACAAGGGGGGAGGTAACATTCTATTTTATCATGTACCATAACAGTCAGTGTCATACAGTGCACTACCTACATACTATTTTTGGACACTATCTACTCATAGGCTATGTATATGGGGACAGTGACTAGTATTGAAAATATATATATGAAAAATTTTTAAATTATGCACTGTACATAATTTTAAAATTTTTCATATATATATTTTTAAATTTTTAAACATCAGTTATTTAGCATAGGGTATTTATAAGAATATTTATAATATAATATTTATAAGAATAGTGTAGAAATTGTATATTTATAAGAATGGTGTAGAAATTGTATATACATACACTCTTTTAGATAACCATTTCCTCTTTAAGAGATTTAATTTAATTTAATTTAATTAATGTGTTTGGCGCCAAAATTCATGGTATTTAATGAAATTATGTTCAATGAAGTTTGTTCTGATGAAGTCTGCCAGTCAGATGAAAGCGCTTAACCTGTTGGTGTTATTTGTTTGTTATTAAACTATTGGTGACTTTATTTGGAATCGTATCATCTTTTTCCACTGTTCGAGCTGAGCTGTTTTTGTTGTGTCTCCAGTATCAGTGAGCTGTTCATTTACATTGTCGGTCTTGCTGTGGCGCAGTTGTGGTTGGAGCTGATATGGATTCTACTAACGAAGACGCTCATGCTTTATCGGATAAAGTGGACACTGCTGAAATCGCAAGCATTCGTATGGAGGTTACAGCTTTAAGAGACGAGGTTACTCAACTTTTAGATTTAGTGAAGTGTCATGTTCTCGTCCCCAATTCTCATGATGAAGTCATCACTGGGGACAAATTACAGTCTACAACAGTCGGAGGGGAAATTACTCATGTTGGGAAGGATGTGGAACATAATAATTGTGTGAATGTCAGTACCCAAATTGAAATACCGAATGGACAAGGGAAACCCGGTGAGGAAGGTATTTCATTACCACAAGAGCATATATATGCCAGCAAGAAGGATTTAAACGTTAGTAATACATCTATGGATGATTTCACCTTTGATTTTAGTCTTTTTCACGCTCATGATGAGGCCGAGCGGACTGGGGCTCGTCCTAAGCGGTTGTTGCCCATGAAAACCTATTCTGCGATGGCCAAGGCACAGGACAAAAATCAAGGTACTGAGTTAACTAAAATATATTCTAGTCCTAACATCAACAAAAGGGGTTTCAAGTACCCTTCTAAACAGTTCAAAGACAATAAAATGGACAGATTAAATGGTGAAGGGTTGAACGGTCACTTGGATCGTTTTTTGAGTAATGACTATGAATATGATTTTGAAAAACATGATAGACCCAATCCATGTCATACTAGTGAACAATTTTTTAGTAGTACGAAACCACAGATAAGGGACACTATATATTCTTTGGGCAAAAAATTAATAGCTATCAAAAATGTCAAGATAGAAAATGCTTATTTTGACAAATGTATTGCTCTACAGATCGTTCCGAAAGGTATAAGATTCTTTAAAATACCTATGGGGCTTGATTTGAATAATGATACTAGGGTAGAATTTAATCTATTATTTGATAGCTTTGGTTTTAGCTATAACAAATTATTGATGAAGAAAAATGATGAAAAATTGTCCAAATTAATACAGGAGGTGGACAAATTAAATGCTGAGATTCTAAACAATGACAAGTTCAGTCAGTGGAAGGATTTGTATGATAAGCAGTTTATTACAGCAGAACGTCAAGCGGCTAATATATTTGAGAGGAAACACAGGAAAATTACTAGAGATGTAGAACAGTATGCCAATTATAGGGCATACATTTGGCCTGGACACCATCATCATAACATTCACAATGATGAAGGAGAATGGCACTATAGAAATGATCATAATAATATGGACAGGAACCAAAATTTTCAAGGGGGCAGGTTCTATACCCCACCAAAATATACACATGGACAAGCAAGCAGGAGATTGAGATAGACAGGGCAAGTACAGAAGTTACTGTCTATGATTCTGCTACAGAGCCATGTAAAAACAGTGAAAAAGTTGTCCCTTATTTGGAAAATGTCTTTAGTAATGATACAGCATGTAAAGGAAATAGTTATGAAGTTGTTAATAACTCAGTTAATGAAGTCACTATTCACAATAACTTTTCAGTCAATGGAGTATGTGAAGGCAGTAAAGAAGTTGCCACTATGTTAGATAATGACGTAAATGACGGAATAGTATGTACTCATAATAGTATAGATGAAGTAGTCATTATTAGTGACAAGCATGACACATCTAATAATAATAACATTAATAATAATATTATATATACTAAAAATGGTTTCAATGTATATAACTACTCTAATTCGGATATTTCTGATGATTTTTTTAGGGTATTCTCAAAAGGAATGAAATTTATTCCTACAGTGAGTTTTAATTTAGTGGACAGCATATTAGAAGTAAAATTATTTTGTAGAAGGTTAAACTTAGCCATTCAATTTCAAGGGAACAATAATGAAGGCAAAGAATTGATTTCTAAAGAACTTAAAAAAGAAAAGCACATATATACCACAGAGTCACACGATGGTGGCCAATTATGAGAATATGGTTTGTAATGACATATATAGATTTTATAATACTTATAGGATGGATGAAAGTATTAAAAGTAGTGTACAAGTTAATTTATCCAATGAAGAACGCAGTTGTTTGTCTAAATATGTGGACAATAATGAAATAAGGTTGATGAAACCTGACAAAGGGGGAGGGATTGTCTTATATAATAAAATGGATTATATTGGAGAAATATATAAGATTCTGTATCAATCTGGAAATTATGATGCAATATCCCTCAATGAAATTAACATAGGCTACAAACGTATAGATTTAGCAATAGAGGAATATTGGCTTGATAATCGTATTACTTTTGAGACATATCAATTTTTAAAGGTGGAATACCCGACATTAACCACCATAGTTGGTATTCCCAAAATACATAAAAATTTAACACACCCCCCTTTTAGACCCATTATTTCGGGTAGTAGATCCAAAACTTTCCTGCTAGGAGTGGCAATTGACAAGTGGTTAAAGCCCATATACAACAACATTCCACATCTCATCAAAGATTCTTGGATGTTTCTTGGGCAGTTGTCATCTCAAATATGGGACAGTAAACTTATGTTTATCACTATAGACATAGCAGACTTATTTTTGTGCATTCCTAGAGATTTGGGATTAGAATATTTTTGCAGTAGCCTTAGAAAGTACTCCAGTTTTGAATGGGACAGAATCTGTCTCATTTCAGACGTGATGGGGTTAGTCTTGGATCATTACTACATTCATTTTGAAAATGAATTTTTCAGGCAAACAAGGGGTGTGGCGATGGGGGCATCTTGTGCTCCTATCTTCGCCAACCTTGTCATGCTAGAATGGGAGTCTGAGTTTTTATTTAAGTCAGAATTTTTTCAGTATATACTTTATTATACTAGGTTTTTGGATGATCTATTTGTACTTTGGAAGGGTCCCATTGACAAGATTGATGAATTCATTGGTTATATCAATAATACGACGGACTTTCTCAAATTTACCTATACTTCAAATGCACATGGAATAGCTTATTTGGACACATACATTAGTCATGGGGAAGAAGGATTTGTTTCCAGAATATATAGGAAGAAGACATTCTCCAATGACTATTTAGAATTTAGCAGCAACCACCCCCCACATATGTTTAAAAACATTTTTAAAGGGCAGTGTATTAGGGCTGCCTGCATGTCGTCCACAAAAGGAATCATGTTGAAAGAAGTGGACTTTATTAAATCTATGTTTACTGAAAGGGGGTACCCATTGAGATTATTGAATGATGTAGTCAAATACGTTACAAGTGAATGGGGTAGTAAATATGTACCATTATTAGGGAATATGTGTGCTAGCACTGCACATAATACGAAACAAAAGCTTGAACCAAGTAAATTAGTGTGTGTGTGTGCTTATGTTTTCACCTGTTGTTGAATATATAGAAGCCATATTAAAAGAACATTGGAATATGGCAATGAAGGATGACAATATTTTGAAAGTTGTAGGTATACATCCAAAGATTGTCTACAAGACTGGTTTTAACATTAAAAAACTTTTGGAATCGTATAGAAGTGATAAAAACAAAAATAAGGGAAGTGTTCGTACCAAAAAGTGCGGAGCATGTAATCAGTGCTTTTGCATTAATGATGTTGAGGGGTGCAAGTTAGATAATCTCAACCAGACATATATTTATAGCAGGGGTGGAAATTGCAACACTAGGTATGTGGTTTATTTAGCTACCTGTGTGGCATGTAATGCTTTTTACATAGGTAAGACTGAGAGACAGTTTAAACAACGTATTTATGACCATTTATATTGTATTAGAAACAAAGACAAAAAGAATGCATTATATCGACATATTGACCATAGTGGTGACATGCATCATTTTACATTTATCATCATAGATACTGTGGGTATATCACCATATGAAGGCAATTTTAAAGCCTTATTGGCCATGAAGGAGAGTAGATGGCAAATGTTCACTGATGCCACAAGATACCCTGGCATCAATGATTTCATTAGTATTAAACCACATTTAATTTTGTCTTAAAAATTTTGTTTATTCTGTTAAAATTATATATATTTAGTAGTATTATTATTATTAACATTTATATTTGGTACAATCTATATGAATTTGATATATATATAATAATGCATCAACAGTGCATAATTTTAAAATTTTTCATATATATATTTTTAATAATTTTAAATTTTTTAAACATCAGTTATTTAGCATAGGGTATTTATAAGAATATTTATAATATAATATTTATAAGAATGGTGTAGAAATTGTATATTTATAAGAATGGTGTAGAAATTTTATATACATACACTCTTTTAGATAACCATTTCCTCTTTAAGAGATTTAATTTAATTTAATTAATGTGTTTGGTGCCAAATTTCATGGTATTTAATGAAATTATGTTCAATGAAGTTTGTTCTGATGAAGTCTGCTAGTCAGATGAAAGCGCTTAACCTGTTGGTGTTATTTGTTTGTTATTAAACTATTGGTGACTTTATTTGGAATCATATCATCTTTTTCCACTGTTTGAGCTGAGCTGTTTTTGTTGTGTCTCCAGTATCAGTGAGCTGTTCATTTGACGTTAGATGACAGGTTTAGCTTGGTATAGGTATTTTTTGAGTAGGAATGTTGTGGAGTGATCACTGAGACTATCTGATAGGCAGCCTGTTATATATGACTGGGGGCTCTTACTGACTAGTATCCAGTCCAGGGTAGTGTGTTTGCTGGAGTATTTATTTATCTTGGTTGGTGACTGGACTAGTTGGGTGAAGCCATGAAGGTTTACATGATGGGTTGGATGGTTGCCAGAACAGGACTGCCAGTCAATATTGAAATCACCTAAAATGATAGTTTCTTGGGGGAGATGGTGGGTAGACCAGCTGAGGAGGTTTTCTAGTGGAGGGATGTTTTGGCCAAGTGGGAAGTAGCATGCAATTATGTTGATGATTTTGTTTTGGTTTATTTTGAGGTTGGTATATATTATTTCTTCATTGCCTATTTGTGGAGCTGATGATTTTAAGATCTGGATGTTTAGATGCTGTTTAAATATTATAGCCACACCTCCTCTGTTCTTGTTTAGCAGTTCTACTCTTAGTATGCCATAACCTGTAGGGAGTATTTGCTCAGTGGTAATGTGAGGTTTTAGCCAGGTTTCTGTCAGGATGACTATATCTGGGGAGTACAAGTCTATGGTGGCATGGATTTCATGGACTTTGTTGGATAAACTTCTAATATTTAGGCTTAGTAGAAGGAAGTCACTTGGCTTTCTATTGGCTGTAATATGGGAGAAGTTGTGGTTTCTAGTCTGATTATGAGGATTGGGATTGGAGATGGTAGGGCCAGGGTTGGGGTGGATGTCTCCACTTAAGGCTAGTTTTGATATGCATGAGGTTATTAGTTTTCTCAGTTTTTGAATTGATTGTGCTCTGTGGGTAATAGGTATGGTGCGAGGGTTACTATGTTAAGTTGTAGGGATGCTTTATAGGTTGATTATGTTCATAGATTAGTACTAAGCTAACTGCCCTTGCGAGCCATTTTAAGCATAGCCAATTATCCCTTGTGAGACTCAAACCCTGCACCTTGTGTTTGTAAGGCAAACACCTTAACCATTAGGCCACACTCCCAACTTTATGTTTGAGTAATATAGTTGGTAGAATATGTGTGGGGTGCATAGGGATGGTTCTTGAGTTGGTGGGAGGGGAGCTGAGTGAGGGTGAGACATGAGTGGTGGTGCAAATAGGAGTACAGTGGTAGTTGGTTGAGTGGGGGAATGATGGAGCTTTAGTAGGATGTCAGATATGCAAGGAGAGTGCATGCAGTGAGCATCGGTAAGGTATGCTTGTACATGTTAGTTGAGGAGGTGTGATAGTAGTGGGAAGATGGAGGAGGTAGTGTTGGGTTAGCGCTGTGGTTGCCTATTGAAAAGATGGGAGGGATTTGTGAGTGTAATAAAGGTGGGATTACTGGGGGCGGGAGGTAATAGGGGGCAGGGTGGGGAGCAAAGCGGGTAGAGACCCTGTTAGTTGCTCTTATGAGGGGGCTGGAAACAATCAGGTAACAGAGTTAACTGATAAATGAGCATATGATAGTGACAAGGGTGTTTGTAGTTTTAGCCTGCCACGGGTAATATTTATTAACTTTGGGATTGTCTTAAGGTAATAAACAGGGAAGGGTGAGGGGAGAACAAATGTGTGAGCAGGCAGTTCTTTGTACTGCTGCTAATGAGCCAAAGCAAAGACATGTTTGTGTTTAAGAAACAATCACAATTGACCAAGGACTGCTCTGAAACTGTAAATCATTTCTTAACCATTTCTCAGGTGGAAAAACAGGATAACCTTGTATCAGTAGCCTACTGTGGTCTCAGTTTAAATTAACAAACACACATTATTGTTCAGTTATGGATACTATTTGCTAACAGAAGGGAATAAGAGAGAAAGTGGAAGATGAGTGTGTATATGTGTGTGTGTGTGTGTGTGTGTGTGTGTGTGTGTGCGTGTATGGGGTTGGGGGGCTGCTTCCAAGCCAAAGCAGAGTGCTCTCCAGGGGAAAATGAATATTGGCTCAAACAGGTAGACACATACTCAAAAGTCAACTTTAGCTGTTTGCAGACAGTTCAGACCCGGACTGCTCTTTTTTTATAAGAATGATAAAGGTGGGTCCACAGCAGAATATTTAAGAGTGGTGTTAGGTCTAGAAAAGAACAGTACTGGGAGGAGTAAGCACTTTGAGAGGGTAAAGATATATTATAAAGATTACAAAAAAACAAACTGAGAAAATAGCTACTGTATGTCTTGAACCAACTACTACTATATGCAGATACTGTATGTCTTGAACCAACTACTACTATATGCAGATACTGTATGTCTTGAACCAACTACTACTATATGCAGATACTGTATGTCTTGAACCAACTACTACTATATGCAGATACTGTATGTCTTGAACCAACTACTACTATATGCAGATACTGTATGTCTTGAACCAACTACTACTATATGCAGATGCTGAGCCAACTGGAAAAACATCCGTTAGAAGAAACCTCAAGACAGTTATGCAGTCACAGATAAAAATATAGCAAGCATCACTCTGTCGAGGTTGTCTAATGTGGTTCTATCCACCGGTAACAGCGCAATTATATAGAAATAATTAGACACCAGTATGAGCTGTCTACACACAACACAATTACATGAATAACATTAGTGAACAAGGTGCAGCTATGCAAACAGACCATACTATTATACTAAAAACAACTTCGTGCAGACAAAATGCTAGCATGGCATAGTAACTTCCAATAACAAAGCATAAATCATATTAGATGTCTAACACAATTCAACACAAACATATACAGTTGTAAAATGTCTAACACAATTCAACGTAAATAGGCATTTACAGTTAATGTAATACTTTTAATACTTTTTTTTTCAAATTGTTCCTTAACTCATTCTGGAATTTTTTATTTTTTTTTACTTTCCATTCTGTCTTATTTTCCTTATTTCTACTATTATATATATTTTCCACAGACTGTACTACAATTCTTATAATTTTCTCATGTTCATTTTACCTCTCATTTTACATTTTTCATTCCCCTCATTATACTAATATCCTGCTTTACTGTTTTACCCAGATTTACATATATCCTCTCCAGTCTCCCTTGTAAATAATATCTCTGCTTAAAGACTAATGTCTTAATTTTTTTCCTGATTTCTTTTATATATTTCTTTTCCATATCATAATGCTTTCTTATATTATTAAGTAACCAAAGCAAAAATGGCAAAAGCCTCAAGTAGAACATACTAGGAACTAAAAACCAAAATACCACAAAGGCTCATGCCCGGGATAAAACTGTATTCATAAAATAATCAAGAACCAAACTGGTACAAATCATTTTATTAAAACCAATAGAAAGAATCCCTGTTAAGCGGTTTCATCCAGAAACTCAGGACTTCATTAGAGCATGAGGAACAAACAAAATGGTCAAAATTAAAATTTGAAATAGCAGTTGCCAAAGTAAATAGTGAGAAAGTACATCATTATTTTTCATTATGTTTTCATCAACAGGTTTTGTAATACATAAATTGTAACCGAACTTATATGTATCAAAACATAAAACCAAATATTTACTGAATAAAATTTCACTAATAAAATGATTGTTGAAGGCATTCCCAAGTAAACACAGTAGTTCAAAGGTGAGCAGCCTTTATTTTAAAAATACTAGAAATATAAATTTTATCATTTAGTCCAGGTTTTTGAGTAGCATGTAAATGTGGCTGCTGCACTAACTCCCTGTATTCTTACTGAGTCTCCCAGTGACCACCTCTAGGTGAGATGTAAACCTTATCAATCACCCCAAAATTAAAAAAGGCATGTTCCATCTTCCCTAAATAAAAACCGGAACATAAGCCACAAACAGCAATTTATTCAACACCCTTAGACTCACAGCCCAAAAGGAAGAACAGAAAGGTCTGCCTTTGTAGGTGCTGCGGTAGGTGTCACCACCCCACATATGCCAACAATAATGGCAAGCAAAACATTTCCAAGTTCCAGGGATCGCAGCATTGTTACTAAAATCATTCCCAGAATATTCAAAAATATGCTTTAAGTTTTAAGCAGGTTATGCTGCCAGGTCATTCAAGCAGTTTTGTGTCTGTCTTGAAGATGTTCTAGTTATTCTGGATGACTTTTAACATCCCAGCTAATGGAACTGTACCTCAAAATCATAGTGCTAGTGAAATTCTTATCACTCAGAGTGGTGTTGCTGTTAGAAGTGTGTTTCTCTTCCTTAGTTCTCAAGATGGAGGCAAAAATCTGTCCTTTTTCCCCAGTAACACATCACTTTTAATCTTGCTTATAATCTGGGGCAGACATCCCCTATCAAGAAACATACTGGCCGATTTAGCTAGTTCTTTTAAAAACAGTGAGTCATCAGTTATCATTCTGGGTAATCCAATGATATAACCTGTAACCAAATTATTTTTCAGAATTCTGGGATGACTACTGTTATAGTGTAAGTAGGAATTTGAGAAAGTGGGTTTTCTGAAAATATTGAAAACAAACCCACTCTCAAATTTTTATAGGGTAACATCCAAACAGTTCATAACTTCCATATAGCAAGCGCAAGTAAATTAAAAAAAAAAATCAGTGGACTCATTAATATAGTTAATAAAACTGCTAAGTGTTTCCTTGTCTCCAATCCAAATAGCACATATGTCATCCAAGTAACGGAAATATTTTATCCAGTACTACGAGAAAGGAGAATTCAAAATATACATTTCTCATGTCCACATAACTATATTGGTGAAGATGGGAGCACAGTCTGCCCCCATAGCCACACCTGTACGTTATTGGAAAGATTCCCCTTCAAAAAAAACAAGAAATTGTTGGTCAGTGCCAATTCCACGTGATCCACTAATAAATCAGTTTTTCTGGTATCTATAAAATCACAGGACAAAAGGGTTTCCCTAAACCATAATAGACCCTCTTGGTGGGGTATGCTTCCATCCAACTCCATCACATCAGTGGTAACAAAACTTAGGTCTCGATGCCAAGAGTAAGGTGAAACACTATGTAAGAAACTCCACAAATCTTTAAGTATGTGAGAATGATAAGTGGAAAAAGGCTTCAAAGTCTGGTCTAGGAAAACTGCAAGGGAATGCATATTGGACCCCTGTGCAGAAACAATAGTTTTCAATGGTGAGTCAAAGGGATCCTTGTGAATTTTGGGGGATCTCAAAGATATAAGGTACTCTAGGATATTTTGTGAGCAAAAATCATACATATCACTAGTGGGATCACCTTTAAAACCTCAAAACCGCGTTTGCCCGACACACTAATGACCGACACGAAAAGACCGACAACAAAAAAAACCATTACACCAACACACTACACGAACAACACAGTACACTACATAACATATGCACTATCCCTAACCCAAACCCTAACCCTAAGGTCCGACACCTAACTCACTTACCCACCCCTAAACCCACAGTCCCTCACCCTACCTGCACCCTAACCCTAACTCACTTAACCCACCCTAACCCACAGTCCCTCACCATTGCACACACACCCTACCCACTAGTGATAACACCTAGGCTCTTAGATTCATACTAGGCTAATGACCCCAGAGGCTTTACAAGCTTAACTGTGCAACCCAACTCAATTTTGTCCCAGAGTTCCCTAGACACCTGTATGATAGGATATGTTAGTAAGGAGGTAGCTAAGGGTTATTTGTGTGTGGGGGGTATGTTAGTTGGGGAGTAATTTACTAACTGTCAGTCTCTGTCCATCAAAAGATGAAGCCAGGCTGGGGGTGGATTTGCGATTTCCCATCCAGTGATCAAGGTTTCTTTTGAACAGGATCAGGGACAAACTCTGCTTCATGTAGATGGGGAGCTTATCATAGGATCATAGGTTACTAGGCTAATGGCCCTGGGGCCCTCACAAGCTTTGCCAAGAGTTTATCCCCTGAAAAGAAACCTCGGTCAGCACCTGTCACCGCTGTCAGTGAGGGACACAGGTGAAACCCCTGGGACAAATTTGTGGTTTCCCATCCACTCATCAAGGTTGCGATTGAAGAGGATCAGCGAAGTACTCTGTTTGACATGTATGGGATGTCTATTTCAGAGATGGGGCAACCTCTGGGAGACAAACCTGTCTCTCCAGCAGGTTTTGTTGACGTCGCATATTAGATTTAGGCCTTTTGAGTGGGTAATGCGGGAGGAGTTAGACTTATGGATATGGAGCATCTCTAGTAGGGCAGGGTGTGATATTGCCATGTAGGTGAGATACAGATCACCTCTGAGCAATCTGTATGCTACTGAGTACAGTGATAGTGATTTGAGCCTGTTCACATAGGACTGGTGTTGGAGGCCATGGATTCTCTTTGTGAGGTATTTCTATGGCGTTTCCAGTTGGTTGAGGTAAGGTACATAGCAAATGGGACATTATACTGAATTGTTGGCCTAATTAGTACAGAGAGGCAATAACATCCTTTTTTCTGGATGCAATTTCTTTACTTATGAGATCAACCAAGTAAAAGGCTTTTCTGACCACTGCTGCTACATGGTGCTCGAATGTGAGATTATTGTCAATCTGAGTACCCAGGTCTCTCACCACAGGTTGTGTGCTTAGGGGGCTGCTGTTGATGTGGTAATCAGTAGGGGCTGTGCTTTTGCGGAATGGTATGATAATACTTCTTTTTTGCATTTTACTTAAGGCCATGACTTTGGCACCAGTCATTTGTTGCTGTGAGACCCTCTTGCAATATATTAACATCATTTGGGGCGTTGATGACATCACCCAACTTACAGTCATCTGCAAACTTGGTGAGCAACAGGCCTGTTGTCTTTGGCTGGATCTCTGAGAAGTAGATGCCAAAGAGTAGGGGTCCCAGGACAGATCCCTGGGGAACACCACTAGTGAGAGGTCTGCTGTCAGAGGTGGAGGCACCTGTTTTGACCTTGTGGGTCCTATCAGTGAGCCAGTTGGTCACCCACCTGATGAGATAGGAATTTACACCATGTTGTGTTAGTTTTTCGATGATGCCCAAGTGGGGGATTGTGTCAAAGGCCCTGGCCAAGTCAAGGTAAGCTGTATGTACTGACTTTCCCTCATCCAGGGCCTTGGTGACAGTGTCAAAAAAGTCAATCAAGTTCAACAGGTAAGATCTGCCCTTGACAAATCTGAACTGGGTGGGGTCAAGTGCTTGGAGATTGCCTGTGTCATTGTTTATGAGATCCATAATAATACGCTCCATGGCTTTACAGATCAGACTTGTCAAACTAATGAGGCAATAGTTTGCAGGGTCAGTAGTGGCACCAACTTTGTGCAAGGGGATGACAATGGCAGTTCTCCAATCTGCTGGAATGAAGCCTGTACTTAGGCTGTGGTTGAATAGGGTGCTCAATGGTGAAGCTAGTTCTTGCTGTAGATGGTGCAGAATACAGCCTGGGATATTATCAGGTCCCATGGAAGCTGTGTTCTTTGCCTTGGATAGGGCCTTTTACACTTGATCTATGGAGATGTGAGGTGCGGGACAAGTATCAGGAATGTCAAATGGTCCTTTTGGGGGAGATAGGGGTTTGAAGTTTGCACTGAACCTATCTGTTAGCAGGTTGGTTAAGTCAACAGGATCAGTGTAAGTGGTACCATTATATACTAATTCGGAACAAACTTGGGCTTTGCCATGGAGGTTCGTGACAAAACCGAAGATGGCTTTGTGGTTTTGATTTGTTTCAGAGGCTAGTTGCAATTCATAATTGGCTTTGGAGGTTTTCACTAGTGATATAATTTGCTTGCTGAGGCTGAGAAGGGAGTTTTTCCAATCTGGAATTTGTTCTTTTTTACCCTTGGGCAGCAGTTTCTTCCTTTTGTTGTAAAGCCTGTTGATAGAGGATGTCTACCAGACAGGTCTGTGTTTCTTGAGGAGCAGGTTTTAGTTCTGTTGGGTATGGCCATGTAGTTGTACAGGTGATTGTATACTGCATTAGTGTACTGTTCAGCATAGTTGTCTGCATCCTCTGAGGGGGGCAATGTTGTGAGCTACTGATACCATCCCTTAGGAGATTGTAGTCAGTTTTTGAGAAGATTTTTAGCCTGGTTATGGCTGGGGGTGGGGTGGGGGGTTGGGTGAGATGGAAACTTCAAATGAGACTGACTGATGATCTGATCTCACCACAGAAGAACATACCATGGGAGTGGCACAGCGTTCACCCATGTTGGTGAGAACCAAGTCCAGAATGTTATCTCCCCTTGTTGGGGATAAGACAACTGGTCTAGTGTGTTAGAACTGATAAAGTCAAGGAATTGTTGGGGGAGTGTATTAGTGTATGAATAGTTCACCCAGTCTATGGTGGGGTAGTTAAAGTCACCAAGGATCAGGCTAGGGGATACCTTGATGGAGTCAAGTAGGCTCAGGTAGGAGTGGGTGTCCTGATTCATGCAGGGGGGTCGGCAGCTGGCTATAACTTGGATGGGTGTCTTGGCAACTGTCAATAGCACCTGGAGTAATTCCAGCGCAGCATGGAGGTGTGCCTGTCCTTAATGAAGTGAGACACCACTTCATTTTGGGGTCAGTATGTGTGGAATGAGTTATAGCCTGGTAAGGCAGGGGTGCTTTCCACAACTCTGAACCAAGTTTCTGTGACCACATGGACATCTGCATCTTCCAGTGGGAGGAGAGCCTTCAGTGAGTGCATTTTCAGGTTAAGGCTCCTAGCATTAACAGCATGACCTTCAATTTGCTTTTTGACAGATCTTTTATGTTGGAAGATTTGTGTTTGGGGCATACCCTGAAAAAGGCACAATGGGGGAGGCAAGAGACTTGGCCAGGATCCACAATGCCAGGATGACAGGTGGAGGCCATCTCTGGCAAAGCATAAAGGCCTGTCAGCCATGTCTTCCCAGGCAGGCAGATACTGGATCCCCTTGACACCAGAAATTAAGCCAATTGTTGAAGTCAATTATTTTTTGTTGGTATTGTGGTATCATTCTTGGTGAAGGTAGGATGCTGCTTAGGGACAGTGTCATATTAAAGACTGCTTGCTTAATTGGTCACTGTCCATTCACTTGACCATTAGGATACACTGTATATACTGGTTATTTCCTACCCCTAGCTTCTTGGTGATACCATTCAGTAACTGAAACAAAACCTCCATGTCGAACACCTGCTATAAACTGATTCCTTTTCTCAATAAATTACTTTTTAGATTGGGTATGCCCTGCTGCATGAGAAACTTCATGGAATCACTCTGTTTTCTATTCATCTATTCCCAAATTCCATAAAACATTTAAAATAATGTCCAACTTCCTCCACTGCTATTTTGCATTGTATCTGCTCCTACTAAGACCCCTTCTGACAGAACCTCTAAGCAAATCATTAACAAAACCTCCTCTTCCAGTCATCCCATCAATCTCCTTTAATTTGTTAATTATATCTCATCTCTTCCACTATAATATCTCTCAGCCTTCCCCTCATTTCCATGTTCTAATTCACTGCTCTTTCTAATCTCTATATTCATACACAATAAATCAGTAATTTTACTACACTACCCTTCCTTATGCAATAAATTACTCTCTAAACTTGTCTTTACTACCCTAACCCCCTCACTCCTTTAATTATTTCCCCATGACACCCCTATTACTTTTCCTTGTCTCTTTTACTTCACTCACACTGCAGTATTTCTAGCAATACTTCCTCCATTTCTTGATATTACCTCAACTGGTCATGATCCTTTCTTACATAATCATAATTCCTGCTCTAAGACTACCAGTAGTATTACCCTGCCCTTGTGTGCTAGCCAGTGAGTGTTGAGTTGTGTTTTTTAACTTGCTTGCATGTATACGCTGGTGCACACTATCATTGTACATTTACTTTGTTAATATGATTACTGGCATTTTGTTACATGTCTAACTGCTGTTTCTTGCATTTTTTAACCCACATTTGAATGTAACTCCTTGCAGTTGTGGCTTGTGCTTGTTTGTAAAAGTGTAATCTCACAGACTATTTTTGCTGTTACAAGCCTCCTAATACGGCAATTGGTAATAGTGTGTCTTTTAAATACCCAAGTGAGAGTTGTTGCAGAACTTACATTACTGTATCCTCTCCAACATGGCTATCTGCTAATGTTTGTACTCAGTTGAAGTTACTTTTCTGCTGCTAACTTCTAGGCTGTAATTTTGGCTCTCGTGCCTGTTGCTGCTTACATTTCATGGTAAACACGTGTCCTGTATTAAATCTATACAACTGTGCTGCTCCATGTTTTGCTTTCTCTCTCACTCAACTGTGTCCATTCTCTCCTTTCCAAACTTTCTGCTACTTTTTCCCCCCTTTTAAATCAGCATATGATGTATGTAGTTGGTTGCTATGTAGAACGTCTTTCTGTACTACTGTTTTCTTTGTCTTATCTCTCAGCTGTCGTATTGTCCCAATACTAAAACCTTGTTTCTCTGTGTTTTCATTTCAGCTTACTCGGCTCTATTTTTACCCAGGTGCTTCCCCCCCAACCTTGTTTGAAACCACCAGGCAAATCAAACTCCCCTAAGGAAGAATTCCCTGGACTGACAATACTCCTGCCTCATTGGCATTTTTGTTATGAATAATTAGAGTGTATGTGGTTTTATTTTTTAAGAAAGTCTATTTGTTATTAAGCTGCTTGTTTGAATTTACTGGGGCGTGCACACTAGCAGGCTATTACTGCCGCACCCCTTAACCCCGCTCCCATTATTGGATTGTGTATATGTTGCATATCATTTAAAAACGCCACTAGATGGCAATATATGCACATACAATCTAAACTAATTTTCTACAATTAGTTTTAACAGCTCTAGAGGTCTGAGTATTTTCCTAGCGTGTGTTTTGTAGAGTTGCTAGCTACAGATAGTTATCCCTTTTCTGAGCTTCAGACCACAACTAAATCGTACAATACACTTACCTCTGGGTTGCCAGCAACATTGTGTGCAAGTAAGTGACTGTGTCACTGATTGGTTTTTGGCTGCTCCTCCTCATTCCCCCTTCTCTGTTCTGCTCGCTCCGTTCGACCTACGGGCTCACTCCATTCCCTTACCCTGCCCCCATATCTCACCCGTCCCCAGCACATCTATACTTATAGCCTCATAACCACTCCCTCTCTAGAATCAGCTTATCTCTGCAAACCAGTCTATCACATGACTTCATCACCCCTACCTCCTTTATTCTTGTAACCGCTACTCTTCACATGTAATCCACCACCCTCCCTATATTTGTACTCGTCCCTCCTCACACCATATTTCCTCTTTATCATTACTAATCCCTCTCAATTATACCACTCACCTCACAATCTGACAATATCCCAAGACCAGTAATGCTAACCAAACCCACACTAATCATAACCTGAATATGTATCACTCTTTTCCTCTCCTGCCTTCTCCACCTTACCAGTCTAATATCTCTCATTCCCCACCCTTTCATACACCCTCCATTTTCCTCAAACATGAATCTTATCTTATATCCTATATTTCTCCACACCTCTATAACTACATCTCCCACTTCTTTATCAGAAAACTTCTTCCTGAAAACCCAGCTACAGTCACCATCCCTCACATTCCGAAACACAATGGCTTCCCTGCCCTCCACCCTAACTGCAAAGACTTTAAACATCTTTCCTCCCTCCTACTTCTACTCATCTGAGTCCTCCTGTGCGGTGACATCCGTCCCAACCCCGGAGCTCTAGCCAGCCAGGACAATAATTCGCCCTCATTATCATTCTCTTCCCACCACAAATCCCTCCTATTTCCTACTATAAATGCCCAAAGCTTATGGAATAAGTTACCTAACTTTCATGCCTGGCTCTCCCACAACCACCCAGACTTTCTTTCCATTACTGAAACATGGCTGAAACCTCACATAAAAGATCCTGCAATTACCCCTCCCAACTACAGTATAATTTAAAATGACAGAAGCCACAAGAAAGGTGGTGGAGTAGCCCTACTTTTTTCATCTTCCCTACTTGTAACTCCCTATACGAAGCCCATACCCCAAATTGCTACAGCTGACCTAACCCAGGCCCTGGTAAAGATCAATCACAACAAAAGCATTTGCATAGCTGTAATATATATCCCTCCAGGTAATAATATTCCCATCCTCGAGGATATCCTCTCTTGGTTCTCATCAAATATACAAAATGAAACTATACTCCTAGGCAATGTTAATATAAACTGGACTGCTATAAACTCTCCCATAACCTCTCAGAATATAAACCTATATAATTTCACCCAACTAATCAATTCTCCTACTCGACCTGTCAAAGATGCCACTTCTGGTAGCATTCTGGACTGGATACTTGCATCCCACCCCCATATATCTGACAGTGGTACCTTACCTGACTCCCTTAGTGACTGTCTACCTTCCTTTGCATCAGTATTACAAAACAATCATAAATCCAACCCCCAAAATGTTCTATAACAGTATCTCTGCCCTCCTCCATCATGGAAACAGAGGCAACCCTTGCCCTGATCCTAACTCTTCTGATCTCTCCTTAGCTACCCAATTTAATTCTTTCTTTATCGACTCTATAGCAAAACTCACCACATCTTTCCCTAATAATATATCAAACCAGACCCCATCCCCCTCCACTAACTCTACCCTCTCCAACTCCAACACAGCCCATTACCCCTCTTTCTCTATCAAACCTATTCCTACTGTTACCATCAAAAAACTTCTACAAAAATTGAAACCATGCTCAAATACCCCAGATGAACTTCCATCTAACTTTCTTAAACTAGCTGCCGATGGGATAGCTTTTCCCATCTCCATCCTGATAAACTGTTCCATCCAAGAATCTTACATACCTCTCCTCTGGACGAAAAGCCTTCATTATTCCCCTCCATAAGGAGGCAACAACACTGATATCTCCAATTTTCGTCCAATAGCCATCCTATCTCCCATCTCCAAAATTCTCGAAAGATGTATCCACCTTCAACTCCTACCTTACATCTTAGATAATCAACTGCTGACCTCCACACAACATGGTTTTAGTCCTTTCTTGAAACCATTAACCACACCAGTAACTCCGGCAAAATTGTATCTACCCTTCTCCTAGATTTATCCAAAGCCTTTGATACTGTTTCCCATAACCTTCTCTTGTACAAGCTCTCTAATCTCAGTCTTTCCTCCTCCATGAACTGTTTTTTCCAGTTACCTTTCTAATAGACAACAAGCCACTAAATGCAAAACTTGTATCTCTTCCTTCCCTCACACTCTCATAGGCGTCCCACAAGGCTCTATACAAGGCCCTCTGTTATTCAACATATTCATCAATGACTATCATCATTGTACCTCTAATGCTAAACTTGTCCAATATGCTGACAACTCTAACATTATCTGCTCTGCCAAATACCTCCCTGAACTCAAAAAATGAACTCAAGATGCCTTCTGTTGCACTGAGTCTTGGATGTTGAACAATCACCTCGCCCTAAATGCCTCAAAATCCAAAATCATGATAGTTACCCCTTCTAAACTGAACAAAATAGAAACAGACTCTTTTTGTATATCTAGCCATAACACGATCCCCATTGAAATAGACCCCTATACAAAGCTTCTAGGCCTTATCAATGAACGCCTAAAGTTTGACATCCATCTACAAACAAATATTAAGAAAACCCATCAAAAGCTGGGTATGTTATATCGCCACAGCCATTATCTTACTCCCTCAACTAAACATATCCTCTCTACTAACTAGCTTGTTCCCTCCCTCTACTCACCAATCTACAATCCTCTCTAAAGTCAAAGCTGGCTTCCTGCTACATAAAAATGTCTAACTTTACTACAGGATCCAAATCCTTCTCCCACCATTGCGATGCTCTCCATACCTTGAATTGGTTAGAACTACCAAACTACTTATCCTATGTTCAACTCTCTGTTGCCCACAAACTTAGCCTTAAACCCAAACTGTCCCACTCTCTCCTCCACCCTCAAAATGCATCACCCCAATAGACTACTCAGATTCAACAATCAGAGCCTCCTGGAAGTGTACAAACCCATAAGTACTCCAGGAACACTTCTACTTTCTTTTTGCCTAGCACGACTATAGAATTCCCTCCCTCCCTCCTCTCATTCGGACTACTAACAACCACTCCACCTTTAAGACCTTGCTCCATTCCCATCTCTTTTCTCGCTGGGAAAGCTCCTGTTCCCACCCCCACCTGACTCCCGCCAATGCACGCCTACTCTCCTTCATCCTTTTCTCATCCTTACACTCATCTCCATCACTTCTTATCCACCACACTTTGTGACTTTACATCTCTCTCTTTTCATCTCACTTACTTGGAACCTGTTAGGCTTGATTTTTGCCTTTTAATATTTCTTAAAAATGCTCTATTAAAACACATTCCTTAATTGTTCTGCATCATCTCATTACTCTTGCTTATTTTACATCCTTAGAAAACTCTGTCAGGATCCACCCCACAGATGTTTTTGTTACTATTTTAGTTTTTGCACTGATGTTTTTATTTTTAAGTTATGTATAAATTGCAAACTGTTCAATTTCATTTTTAAGCTATGTATAAATTACAAACTGTTGATTTTCTGTTGTAAATCTGTACAAGGAGCTTTTCTCCCCTGGCCTCCATTGAAACGGGCTCATCTATGGCCCAATGGACTATCCCGGTAAACAAACTGTAAATAAATAAATAGTATACCTAACCTCCAATTACTTACAATTCCCCAAAAAAAAAATAAACACTACTACCTCCAGGTGCCATCTCATAATACCAACCACTCTAATTGCACTATATCTCCAGAATTATTCCCCTATAACACCAGCCATTCATCCTACTTCCCGTACTCCTAACACCAGGACTTAAGATCAAATCCAAATGTAAATGGCCCTTCCATCTTACATTCAGTCCTTACTATAGAGATATGGGGGGATATCAAAACGAGACTACTCAAGTGGATGAGTGTGTGGTGTAATCCCCAGAAAACAACTGTGTGTTCAAAAAGCATATAACACCTGCATAAACACTGTGGATGATGGTAAAGGAATATTTAATAAATGAGAAATGCTTTTGCAAAATAATGCTTCTTCAGGTCAACAATTCATAATGAAAAGAAAACAGCATAGGCACTCATTCTGTTTTCTTTTCATTATGAATTGGTGAGTTGGCATCACTGATTCTGACTTCTTGATTCCTGTCTGTGAGCCAGCTGGCAATCCAGTGAATTATGTAAAGGTTTACACCTAGTTCAAAGAGTTTGTTAACAATGCCGGAGTGAGGTATTGTATCAGATATCTTAGCCAGGTCAAGATATGCACTATGCACTGTTTTACCCTCATCTATTAACTTAGTGACCCTATCAAAGAAGTCTATCAGGTTGAGTAGGCATGATTTTCTCTTAACATAGCCAATTGGAACAGTTCCAATGTCTGTAGGTTGCCATTGTCTTTGTTTATTATTTCCGTAATAATTCTTTGCATGGCTTTGCAAATCAAGCTTGTTAGACTGATCGGTCTGTAGTTCCCTGGGTTGGTTGATGGTCCACCCTTGTGGAGGGGAATGACTATTGTAGTCCTCCATTCACTTGGAATGTAGTCTGTTTCAAAACTGTAGTTGAAGAGTGCCTCAAGTGGTCCTGAAACATCATGTTTTAGACTCTTTGGAAAGAAAACCAGGGATGCTGTCGAGACTCATGAAGGCAGTGTTTATGGCTTTACTGAATGCTACCAGCATCTGGTCCTTGCTGATAACTGGGAGAAGTATGTTGGAGGGGATGTCACCTGGTGGCACTTGGGAGTAAGAGTGGGAATGAGGTCTGAGGTGAATTTGTCGGCCAGTAGATTTGCTATGTCTTTCTGATGGGTCTATATTATATTCTCAAAAGTCGACAATGTCGAATTTGACATTGTTGGCACGAGAATATTGAATGCTCAGAATCTTGAGCATGTAAACAGAAATCTGCATAAGGGGAGATTTTAGTTTAATACAATGTAGTGTGGTCTCGGAGTTGGTATATTTAAGTAGCGGGGGTTGTGGGGGGTGCAAGGGGTCTTGCCCTCCTGCTTAAACCCATTAAGGTACTTTTTTTTTTTTTGTCTTTTTATAAGGTTGATGTTTGTAGATATTGACCATATGGTGTCAACCATATGTTGTTCGATGTTTTCAAACGTTGCTCTTATAATATAGACTCTTTCTGATTGGTGTAGGTGGTGCTGTTTACCTCTAGTTTGGCACAGTGTTGTGTTGTCATCTCTAGGGTTCTAAACATAGGTGAAGAAAGCCTTTTGATTGCACTTAGTATGTTAGACTATACTTACCTCATAGTTGGCCTTGTTGGACTTAATTAGACATCTTAGTTTCTTGTTTAGTTGTATAAGAGAGCACTTGCCTTTAAGGGATTTGCTTCTTTTAATTTTGGTGCCGAGTTTTCTTCTTTTATTATATATCCTGTTTAGGTGAGGATTCCACCAGTGGGGTTTATTTTTAGTGTTTGTTTTGGGTTTATTTCTGGTAGGTACAGCAGTCTCTATGCAGTCATTCACATGTTTGTATTGTGACTCCTTGAATAATTCTGCATAGGTAGCTGTGGTATCATGGTCGGGGGCAGCCTTGAATTTTCGACAAACTGTTACTTAATAGGATGTAGCTTGTCTTTGAATAGTTCTTAACTAGTACTGGTTTAGCTGGATTTGTTGGGTTGATTTTTACTTCAAATGAGACAGCTTTGTGATCTGACCTTACTAGTGAGGACATGACATGGGGGGAGGGCTGCAATGCTCTCCCATATTGGTGAGTACCAAATCCACTATATTTTATCCTCTGTTTGGATCATGGACTGTCTGTTCCAGGGTGTTTTTGTTAATAAAGTCTCAGAAGTGTTGTGCCTTTGAGTTTGAGGCACTGTACATTTCCCAGTATATACAGGGGTAGGTAAAGTCACCCATGAGTAGAGTGTTGGTTAGATGGTGAGCAGCTCTATTAGGTTTAGGTAAGAGTCGTGAAACTCTAGGAGCATAGATGGTGACCTTTAGCTAGCCATGACATGGTAAAGGACCTTACCTTTGGTGACTTGCACATGGATGAGCTCCATGGTATCATTTTGTTTAATCAACTTTGAGGTATGTTTGCTGTTGACATCAAAATGCCTCCATTTTTGGCCCCAGTCTGTGCTGTTGTTGGTCTAAATGTATGGGTGACACTGTAACCTTGCACTTCTGGAGTACTTTCTACTACTTTAAACCAAGTCTTGGTCACAGGACAGATGTCTACATTCTCAAGAGTGAGGAGGGCTTTAAAGGCATGGAATTTTTTCTTTAGCTTCCAAGCACTGAGTGGTATCACCTTGAGGTTGCTTGTAGACCTTTTCACTATGTTGGTAGTTTTGTCTTTATGAGATTGCCTAAAAAAAGGCTGGAAGGGAGTGGATAAAGTATTAGCCAATATCCAAAAGCCTAGGGGGGACAGGTGCAACACATCCTTGACAAACTATTGTGGTCTTTGACTATGTTCTCCCATGCTGACAGGTATTAGATCCCCTGGAGTAACAACAAAAACTAAGCCAATCATTAAAATCAGTCATTTTATGTTCACACTGTGGCATCATCCTTGATGAAGGTAGAATACTACTCAATGCAAGGCTCATACCTCTGTGCGAGACATATTATGAGTGATCCATTATGTCTCTTTTTCATAAAGTCCGGTGAGGTACGTCTCAGGTCATGTACACCCACACTGACTTTGGTAGAATCACATTGGTACCTGAGGTGCAGTAACTTGAGTGCCTGCTTGATATCACAGAATCTGGCTCAAGATAGGCAACTGACTGTTATCTTCTCCCTTTCCAACCTGGTGAGTGGGGCATCTTAGTGTCGCATAATGGAGTCCCCTGAGACAAGAGTATTAGGTAAAGTGTATGCTTGCCTTATGGGCTTTGCACTTGGGAGACCATTAAGTGCAGGCTTATGTGAGACATTTGGTGTTGCTTTTGGTATGTGCTTTAGTGGTTGCTGAGGAGCTGTGCTGCCATTAGGTAGCCCTGGCACCTCAGCATAAGACATTTTGTGTATGTGTCGAACAGTGTGTGTGTGTGTGTGTGTGTGTGTGTGTGTGTGTGTGTGTGTGTGTGTGAGGGATGTACTGTGTGTATTCTTGACAACCTCGTTTGTGTGCAATATTTTTACCTTCATGGATACCTTCTGAACCATTCTCTATGAAGCACAAACCATACATTGACATATCACAGCCTCTAGTTATGACAATAATCCTACATCTTCTGACTCAATCTTCCCCAACCTTTCTCTCTAAGGGGGTCTAGTATCTCTCTGCTGGGATGACATGATTGACAGACCTCGATGCTTTGCCAGAGATGGCATGCATCTGTCACCCCTGGGCTTCTGGATACTGGCCAAGGCTCTTGCCACCCCTATAGTGCCTTTTTAGGCAGTGTTCCAAAGACCAAATTACCACCATAACAGCTACAAACAAATGCAATCTGAGGGTCATGCTGCTCAACACTAGAAGTCTAAATCTCAAAATGCACTTGCTTGAAGCACTCCTTAAAATGGAGAACATCAACATTTGAGCCGTAACAGAGACCTAGTTCAAGGCAGTAGAAAGCACCCCTACACTACCAGGCTACAACTCATTCCACGCCTTTCAGCCCCAGAGCTTGGACTGAAGCTCCAAAGATGGTGGTGTTTCCATATTCATAAAGGATGTGCACACCTCCAAACTGGTAGCCCAACATAACGTATCTGAGATACTTCAGGTGTAGCTAACATTGAGTAAGACAGCGATTCAGGTCGTAGCCTGCTATAGGTCCCCAGTCATGTCCCAAGACTCACACTCCACATTCCTAAGCACCCTGGAGAATATTACGGTCCAACCTAACACCCTCATACTGGGTGACTTCAACTACCCCTCCATTAACTGGGAAAGATACTCATGTACCAATACTTTTGCCCAACGTTTCCTGGAATTCATTAATTCCAATGCCCTGGACCAACTCGTCCTTAACCCCACTAGAGGTAACAATATCCTTGACCTGGTCATTACCAACATGGATGACTGCTGCTCTACACCAATAGTCAACTCCACCCTGGTTAGATCCGACCACAAACTAATCACCTTGGATATCCACATCTCTCCCACCCCCCTGCAAAGCAAATCACCATGAAAAACTTCTCCAAAACTAACTTTGGGCTCCTAAAAACAGAGGTGGCTAACTTCACGGCACCCATGCAAATAGAGAATAGTTGCATGACCGCCGAATCATACACCAATGCACTGTACAAACACATACACAAATACATGGATGTCGCCATACCCAATAGAACCAAGATGCTCTCCTCCAAGAAAAGGAAGCCAATCTGGTGGTCCCCTGCCATAAACAAACTCTACAACAGAAGGAGGAAACTGATGCAGAATAAAGTGAAGTCCCATGACTGAAAAAACTCCCTTATCAGCCTCAACAAAAAGTTGAGATCCCTTATCAAATCCTCCAAAGCTAGCTATGAAAACAGAATTGTAGCAGATAGTAAAGAGAACCACAAGCCCTTCTGTAGTTATGTAAGGAATCTCCACGGCAATACCCAGATTTGCTCTGAGCTGCTGCACAATAGTACTTCCTGTACTGAGCCAAAATATATTGCCAATTGTCAAAGGAAAAAACTGCAAAGACCAATACACGTAAGGTTCAGTTAAGGCATATTTAATTACTTGCTGCAAGGAGACAAAAACATGCAAATACAAGGATTTGTCTAACTACTAACAGGAAGTATGCTTATTCTTATACTGTTTTACAAGACATGGCCTTCTATGGCTGACATAATCAAACACAACTTTTAGCATTGTTCTACAGCAGATGTTATTCAGATTTTCTGCTGACATGACTAGATTTGTGAGAAACTTTTGAGAAAAACAACCTGGCCTTGATGGGCACTAATTCGCTTACAGGCTTCTATTGTACAGTGTTACATTTCAAGGTATTCTTCTAACTCAGATACAAGCAAATGCTGATTGCAGTTCATATTTTCAAACAGGCTTTGTCCTAATTATCTATAGCTTCTACAGCTGTGTATGTTCTCACAGCACAAGCGGAACTTCATTTCTAAGTTTCATACAAGTAGTATTGTTCTATTCGTTATTTTCCTAACATAAGCAGGAATCATCTGCTTCTCAGTAAATTTCCAAGGCACAAGCAAGATTTTAGCTAACAATACAAGGTCAGAAAGCATCTGCAGTTTGTACAGATTTATGCAGTATGAAATAGAATAAATGTGTTAACCCTTTTCAAGCTCTAAATGCACTAAGCATATTACTAATACACACATTAATACATATTTTTCTGACACAATATACTGGCTGACAGATTCAGTGCCAACTTTACCCCTCCACCCCAAAGGACCAATCACAATACCAGTAGATTGCTAGGCACCCAGTATTACTGCTGCACTGGTTAAAACAGCACTGTCCAAGGCCAATAATACAGCTTCTATGGGACCTGACAATATCCCTGGCTGTGTTCTACATGAACTACAGAGTGAACTGACACCTCACCTGTGCGCCCTGTTCAATCACAGCCTCACCTCAGGGTTTGTCCCTATCGAATGGTGCACTGCTACAGTCATCCCTCTTCGCAAAGGAGGAGCAACTACAGATCCCAGGAACTATTAGCCTGATGAGTCTGATATGCAAAGCTATGGAGTGCATCATCATGGACCTAATAAACAAGGATATAGGGAATCTCCAAACTCTGGATCCCACACAATTTGGTTTTGTGAAGGATAGATCATGCCTGCTCAACTTGGTCAACTTCTTTGAGTCAGTCACCAGAGCTGTGGATTAAGGCAAGTTGGTTCACACAGCCTACCTTGATCTGGCCAAGGCCTTTGATACCATTCCCCACTCAGGAATCATAGAAAAACTCACTAAGCTAGGCATCAACCCCTATATCACTATGTGGCTTGCAAACTGGCTCACAGATAGAACTCACAGTATGAAAGTAGCTGACTCCAAGTCAGACTGCTGACCAGTCACGAGTAGAGTCCCACAGGGTCGGTCCTGGGGCTTCTCCTGTTTGGTATCTACTTCTCTGAAGTCCAGGCCAACACGAAGGGTCTCTGGCTAAGAAAGTTCACAGACAATTGCAAGTTGGGAGCTATGATTAACTCTCCAAGCGATGTTGACATCCTACATAAAGGCTTCACTGAGACCAACAACTGGTGTCAGAACCATGGCCTTAAGCTCAATGCCAAAAAATGTGTCATCATCCCCTTTGGGAAAAACCCAGTTCCTATAAATTATCACATCGATGGTAGTCCACTGAACACAGAAGGAGTTATAAGAGATCAGGGAACAAAGGTTGACAGCAACCTCTCTTTTGGCCACCCTAATGCCACACAGGGTTTTGCATCCAGGAAGAAAGAGGTCATTGCCTCCCTTTACTCTTCCCTCATTAGGTCAATCATCGAGTATAATGCCCCATTTGGCATGTACCTCACTAGACACCTGCAACAACTGGAGAGGCCACAAAAGTACCTCGCAAAGAGGATCCTAGGCCTTAAACACTTGTCCTATATGGACAGACTCAAAAAACTACAACTATTCTCTGTCTCATATCGCCTACTTAGTGGCGATCTCTGCTTGATTTACAAAGCCATGTCTGACCCACCTCTGTTAGAAATGCTACATCTAAAGAAATCCCAATCCCTCTGCACCACACGCTCCAGAGACCTCAGCATCATTACCACAATTAACAGAACATGCTGGAGGCACAGGTTCATAACACAGAGACTGCCCATGCTATGGAATAGACTTCCCATACATGTCAAGCAGAGCACCTCACTGGCCCTCTTCAAGAGAAATCTTGATGAATGGATGGGAAATAGAAAATTCACCCCAGGGATCACACCAGTGGCTCTGCTCGACAGAGGCACTGGGATCTAAGGTCAGGTGGCATGATGCCAAGGTAATCCTATGGTCTAGGCTTGTAAAGGCTCCAGGACCATTAGCCTAGTACACACCTATGAACCTAAGCTTATCTGCTAATCATATAATTCAACCTGTACCACATTCAGTGCATGATTCAACCATTTTCTGTGTTTGCTCCTCTATCTGTTCCTCTGATGTTACCTCTCAGGCTTGTCTTTTTACTTTGCCCCTCCAACACATGGCTGTATAACTGTTAGTTCCACAAATATGTTACTTAAATACTTTTTATCTCAAACCTCACTTTTTAAAAGCATGCTTTTACAAATGAATTTCTATTTTCCTTCCGTCCACTTTCTCTGTTTTGAGCTATTGTTGTACTCATGTATGAGATTTTATTCACCAAATGTATTGATGTATACTGTTGTCTTTTGTAAAACTCTGTTTTTATTTTACTGTGCTTTCTGTTTGCATTTGTTCTGCTAAACTGATTAAAGTAACTGTAAGTTTTCTATTCGATTTTTGAGCCTTTTGTATGTGTATTACACTTGGATGTTTCCTATCCGGGCCTCCAGTGAAAAGGGACAATAATGCCCAGATAGATAATAATGATTAAAAAATGCTGATTAATAAATAAAAAATCAGGTCTTAGGTTGCATTCTTCTTTTTCTTCACTTTAATAACCGTAAGTGTCGTCCAAAACTAAGGCTGCAATCAATATAATGAAGACACTATTAATAAGACATTTCTGGCAAGTTACACCAATGTAGCATAACAAGTGTTTATAGGCGAATAATATTCTCTACTCTTTGAAGAGAGGCAGAACGCATTCAATAATATAATCTTAAACTTTCATTCTCTACTTTATATAAATCAGTTTAAATAAGATTTTTTTTTTCATAATAATACAATCTAATCTAATCTTAAATAAAATTACAAGTCAGGAGTCCTGTGTACATATATTGCCAGCTCTGGCAAAAACAAATCTAAATTATAAAACCTGAAATTTGGATGGCGTAACATGATAGTGTTTTTTTCCTACAGTGAAATATATAATAAAAATTCAGGAAATTGGAAGCCTCTTGTTTTGATTTTTTGAAGCTAATCCTTCTACTTTTACAGACAATTTATTCAATAAATTAGTTCTGTCATCCATTTTACCTTGAGATGTTTCAAGTGACTAAGAATTCAGTTAACAGGCAGGAAGGTCTTGCAGTGGGAAGGACCTATTATGTATTAAAATCTCAAATTTTAATACATAGTGAAGGTTACTAGGATTAATCCCACTTCTATAGCACAGTATGGTACAGCTAAGTAAAAGCAGTAAACAGTGTAGTTTTAATCTGAATTAATCCTTTTTGTTATGCAGGAAACTGTTACACTGCTCAAATGAAAAGAACTGATAATAAAAGGATTTAATTGCTATTGAAATGACATTGTTTGTCCCAGTAACCACATTGCAGCATGCTGCAAACTTCTGAGAACATGGTTTTAATCCTAATATGCTTCAACTGTATATTTGTTTTGTCAAGAATCAGTATATTCTGATCATGTATTATGGGTTATTATCTGAATTATAACCCCTCCCAAAAGTCATCATTTAGATAAAAGTAAACCAGTCTTACAGTAAGTGAAATAAAAGAAAGAACATGTACTACAGGTTTTAGGTCTTTAAAAATTGTGCCATACTGAGCCTTAGGGAAGTATTTTGTAGTATGTATACTTAAAAATGGTACTCTTTGTTCTGTCAAATGATTCTTTAAGAAAATATATTCTGTTATTCAAAATAACACCTAATCTGCAGTGTGGCTTTGCTCCATTTTACCTTTGTCCATTTACTTGTTTGTCCAATTCTCTCACAATATTCTCCTTAGCATACTTTGGGACTAATCTTGATTACATGTACCTGCAGAAATTAACAGTTTCCTCAGGCCATATTTAATTGCCTGTTTCAAGAGTTCTCAGTTCATGAACATTTGGACTGACATAACAGGATTAGAAAAAAAATAGAAATATGCAAAAATGAGAAACATTTTATTATACACAGGCTATTACCATTAAACAATACATTTATGTTTTTTTTTATAGAAGCAGTAATTAGTCCTGAGACTTTTTTTCTTTTCAAAGGACACTTAAGAATATCTCAGGCAATGAGTAAAATGCAATGAAAATCTGTATCTAAACTAACTTCTAGAGATCACCTACTACATCTGTTGTATCTATGACATTGTATTCTATCCATAGCATTGTATTCTATCTGTGACATTGTATTCTATCCATAGCATTGTATTCTATCCGTGACATTGTATTCTATCCATAGCATTGTATTCTATCCGTGACATTGTATTCTATCCATAGCATTGTATTCTATCTGTGACATTGTATTCTATCCATAGCATTGTATTCTATCTGTGACATTGTATTCTATCCATAGCATTGTATTCTATCTGTGACATTGTATTCTATCCATAGCATTGTATTCTATCTGTGACATTGTATTCTATCCATAGCATTGTATTCTATCCGTGACATTGTATTCTATCCATAGCATTGTATTCTATCTGTGACATTGTATTCCATCCATAGCATTGTATTCTATCCGTGACATTGTATTCTATCCATAGCATTGTATTCTATCTGTGACATTGTATTCTATCCATAGCATTGTATTCTATCTGTGACATTGTATTCTATCCATAGCATTGTATTCTATCTGTGACATTGTATTCTATCCATAGCATTGTATTCTATCTGTGACATTGTATTCTATCCATAGCATTGTATTCTATCTGTGACATTGTATTCTATCCATAGCATTGTATTCTATCCATGACATTGTATTCTCTTTCTTTCATCTATATTTTTTGCATTGTGGCCTGCATACTAGTGTATAGTGCTACAGCTAATATTGTTCGCTGAGGAAGCAATAATCACAGGTTCAGTTTGTGATGTGCACTAATGTATTAGTTTGTGCCAGTGCTTTTTAGAATATATTGGTGGTAGAAAAACATAGAACTGTATATCCCTGTGTGTTAAGTGGTTGTGATCCACTCATAACAGATGCACCTGTGTATTCTGCAAATGATTTAACACAGCAACATTGGATAATTAAGTATAAGCATTATTGGAAAAGGTAGTGGAACATTTGTATTGCTTGGGAGTTTCTCCAATGATTTCTGTCCATTCTTTTGGCATCAATTACAGCTTTAATTTACACTGATATACAAGGGAACATATTTGCATATGTTTACTGCCAATTCATTGCCATGCCTCTACAAAAGGTTATGTGGGATGATCATGGAAATCTCCACTGTCTACAGTTAAGTATGTGTGCAGGTATATACAGTGGATATAAAAATGTACATGCACCTGTTAAAATGCCAGTTTTTTGTGATATAAAAAATGAGACCACAATAAATCATTTCAAAACTTCTCCCACCTTTAATGTGACCTATAAACAACAACAACAACAACATAAGCTGTACAATTCAGTTGAAAAACAAACAAATCTGTTAGGGGAAAAATATAAAAAATAAAAAAAACATACAATAAGCTGGTTGCATAAGTGAGCAAACCCTTAAACTAATACTTTGCTGAAGCACCTTTTGATTTAATTACAGCATTCAGTCTTCTTGGGTACATACCTGCCATCAGTTAAAGAGAGACTGATTAACCCCAAATAAAGTTCAGCTGTCCTAATAGGATTTTCCTGACATTTACTCAGTTGCCTGCTACAGCAAAAGCCATCGTTTGCAGAGAGCTTACAAAGAATCAAAGGGATCTCATTGTTGAAAGGTATCAGTCAGGAGAACGGTACAAAAAAATTCCACAGCATTGGATATACCATGGAACACAGTGAAGACAAGTTATCAAAAAGTGGAGAAAATATGGGACAACAGTGACATTGCAAAGAAAGTACAGTTTTGTACCTACCATAAATGTAGATGTCCGAGAGGTATGCATCTGCCGTCTGGCTGCCTGAGGCCAGGACAACCCATTTGTTAGGACTGCAGATGCATCCTTGAAGGACATCTGGATGTCCCTCCAAAATTGATGAAAAGTCAAGATGAAAACTGGTCAGGGAGTCTGCCAAGAGACCTACAGCAACACTGAAGGAGCTGCAGGAATTTCTGGCAAGTGCTGGTTGTGTACTACATGTGACAACAGTCTCCAGTATTCTCCATATGTCTGGACTATGGGGTAGGGCTGCAAGATGGAAGCCTTTTCTTACACAGAAAAACATCCAGGCCCAGCTAAAGTTTGCAAAATAATACATCAAGTCTCCCAAAATCATGTGGGAAAATGTGTTATGGTCTGATGAGACCAACGTTGAACATTTTGGCCACAATTCCAAAAGGTAATTTTGGCGCAAAAACAACCCTTCGCATCACCAAAAGAACACCATCCCCAAGGTGAAGCATGGTGGTGGCAGTATCATGCTTTGGGGTTGCTTTCTTTAGCTGGAACTAGGGCTTTAGTCAAGATGGAGGCAATTATGAATAGTTCAAAATGCCAGTCACTTTTGGCCCAAAACCTTCAGGTGTCTGATAGAAAGCTAAAGATGAAGAGGAATCTCACCTTTCAACATGACAATGGCCCCAAACATACATCCAGGTCAACAAAAGAATGGATTCACCAGAAGAAAATTAAAGTTTTGGAATGGCCCAGCCAGAGCTCAGACCTAAATCCAATAGAAAATCTGTGGGGTGACCTGAAGAGGGCTGTGCACAAGAGATATCCTCGCAATCTGACAGATTTGGAGCACTACTGCAAGGAAGAGGGGGCAAATATTGCCAAGTCAAGATGTGCCACGCTGATAGACTCCTACCCAAGAAGACGTAATGCTATAGTTAAATCAAAAGGTGCTTCAACAAAGTATTAGTTTAAGGGTGTGTACACTTATGCAACCAGTTTATTGTAAGTTTTTTTTCATTTTTTTATATTTTTTCCCCTAACAGATTTGTTTGTTTTTCAATTGAATTGTACAGGTTATAGGTCACACTAAAGGTGGGAAAATTTTTGAAATGTTTTATTTTGGTCTGACTTTTTTATGTCACAAAAACTTGCCATTTTAACAGGGGTGTATACACTTTTTATATCCAATGTATGTATATATGCATGTATGTATGCAGATATATTTTGTTAGTGAGTTTTGCTCAACTAGGAGAGACCCGTTTACAGAGGTAGTGCAATAGAACTGCTTCATAAAAATGGAATTTATCATGCTTTTGTATATTCAAATAGTCAGTAATGCACAGAACATTTTGATAATCCTAATGCCAATGGCCAATGCAAATTACCTGTTTATGTGGCCTCATACTGCTTGCAGTTATTTTGTCCAAATCAGTATTACTTTTGTTCCTTATTAAAAGACAAGCACTTGTATAGTTGTTTGATGCTGCAGACAGCTTTTTCCCCAAAGTTCTAGGACATAATGAGTAAGTAGTGTTCCTCCTGTTGCAGATTTCAGGTTTAGCACTTTCTTTTGATCCTGTGTTATGGATCTTCATTTTTTTGCTAGCTCATGTAAATAATCAGGCTTGAGAAATGCAGGTAGCACCATGGATGGGTCTGAATGTAAACAGGATTGGTAACAAAGAAGTTTATTAACAAACGTAGACCAAGACTGCCCCTGTACCACTAATGGCCAAACTCAGTTCCTAAATAACTTACCCCATGCATGGATCCCCTCAAATTATCTATGTTATGATCCCACTTATTCTCAGTAGGGGTAATATATAATTATCAACCATGGGGTGGGTAAGGCCAATCATTAACCAAATGGGAAAGGTTATTTCAAGCATAAAAAGGGGAACTGTCTAGGCTTAAAATGGCCTGCAAGGGCAGATAGTCTAGTACTTACCTATGAACCTATGAACAAGATTGTCCATCTATGTATCTTTAGTCTCTCACGAGGTTATATATCTAGAGTGCCACATGATGCAAGACTTATGTCCTAACCCATTTTAATCTTGTTATTTTATGCTTATGTAGATTATACAAGACAACAGTGCCATATTGAAGCTTTGGTAGAAGGATATCCTGGGTGATAAAATTTCGGGTTTCAGGAATTATCTGCTGTTTTATCCTGTGTAATGTTCCTATTTTTGGTATATTTGTTTAACAATATAATATAATATGATATAATATGACATAATATAATATATGTCCTTGTGGAATTATACCTTCTGATCATTGACAAGGCATCAATATACTCTGAAGCAGCATTTATAAAAACTTGAATGTTATTTGTATGATGGTATATACTATTTTTTTTATAAAAAGATAAACATGATTTTTGTAAACCTGTTTAATGAATATATCCAATGAAGGATCAGCTGTATATCATCATTATTCTAAATATGTCACAACTACATAATACATTTAAGTTTGAACAGATGCCCATGTTTCATAAAAAGGATCATAGTCATAAGACCATTTGCACCATGCTGACACCCACCCTCATGGTATACTCCCACTGGTCTATATTAAAATCGTGAAGAGGCATTACATTGAATGCCTCTTCACCGACACATAAAGACCGAACGATCGAAACCATGAAGGGTCAACGTTCCCTGGGAAAGAAATTGCTAGTACCAAACACACACACACACACACACACACACACACACACACACACACACACACACACACACACACACACACACACACACACACACACACACACACTAATTAAAACATAACTAACTGGGAGCCCACTCCACACCCCACACCCCCACTGGGAATATGGCCCCACACTCACACTCCCCAACTAACTATGTGAACTCACTGGAGTAATGGACAAGCATAGGGGGCACTCAGGCCAAGTGATTTTTTTTTTCCTGAAAAAAAAAAAATTGCAACCTCCTGAGGATTTTCAGATCTTTCAGACTTTGTCTTTGATGAGAGGATGATGGCATAGCAAAAAAAAGGCAAATATAAAATTTGCACTCCTACATGTGTTTTAGTTGTTAGTTTTTTAATTTTTTAGCACGTTACATATGGATAGAATTTTGTTCAGAACAGGATGCAGTGCTAAGAAGGACATATTTTAGCCTAGATATTTGAAAGTTAAAGGCAATGGGACATCTGGCAACTGGGGTAAGAAGGTTTTATATTTTGTATGATATTCTGAGTTGAAATAAGATTTTATTTATCTGCACACTGGTGTGGTTATTGAAGGTTAGTTGAGGATCTCAGTGAAGACCTAAATATCTTTTGTGCATAATGAAGGGAAGAGTGGTACCTAGCATGGTCAGTAATGGTTATGTTGGGAGAACTGATTAGTTTTTTTTGCCATATCAAAAAGTTACTGTAATTATATTAAACTTAATTAGTGAACATTGAAGCACGTTATGTAGAGGAAGGGTAGAGTTAGTAGGTGGGGCATTGTTAATCATATTATTATTGGAAGGGGTGTTACAAATGCTATGAACTATACTGGATAAGAAAGAGGTGGATGGGTTTTGACTACTTCTAATTTGGAAACTATTGTGTAAGGATTTTTTTTTAATTTCCTTCTTGAATTTCTTGAGGTTCTCTCATTTGGAAGTGTGTAGCTTTCTACAAAAGTCATATTTGGCTTGTTTAGTTGCTAGTCTAGTCTAGTCTTCTGTTTGATTTTAGTGAAGGTAGAATATTATCAGAGTTATTTGGTTCCTTTTTCCTGTCTGCGCAGACATTATCCCAAAGTTTAAAAGGTTTGCCTGATATTGTCAGTAATCTAAGGATTAGTGACACCCTTTTTCCTGAGTTTTTTTAGTGGATACAGCTTGTTCTATACAGGGAGTATTAGACTGCAAAACATGGAGAGTAAATACGTAAAATTATCACAGTACAATACTGTGTATTGCAATATCACCCGGTCTCACCTCTGTGTATAGTGTACTTTTCATGTGTTAATTATCTAGCAGTCAGTGCTGTCCAATGTAATAAATAGAGTACAAGCATGTGCAACAGCTACTTAGATATTTAGTTTTGTAATATAGTTATTGTTTATTCTTTAATACATATCATGTCTGTCTTTTTGTGTTTGTTTTCTCCTGTAAAAGAGCTGACACTTGAAATTTTGCTTAGGTAGCACTTGTGTTTCCTAAATGACAATAAAATTTCTTTGAATCTCTAAAAACAGATGTCCACAAAGGCTGAGTGACCTTAATACGACAATAAAACAACAAAGTATAAAACTGTGAGTGCTTTCGTGAATACTCCACTTCTTCAGACCATAATATTCAGACAACAATGCATACAAGTATTTAAATACTACTTCATCCAATAAAAGTTGAGCAAATCACATGACAGCATTAAATCAATTAACTCAGTGATGCAAACATCTTCTCTAAAAAGCAGGTTTAAGAGAAACATAATGATTAAGACCAGGGCTAACATTCGCCCTAATTATTAAGGCCAGGGCCAACATTCATCCTACTTTGTTGTTTTATTGTTTTATTAAAGTCACTCAGCCTTTGTGGACTTCTGTTTTTATATATTTACTTTCACTTGGATTGTGTCTTGGTCTACTCTGCAATTGTTTTTTACTTGAAAACATGGAGAATGCTGTAAAGTACAGTTGTAGAAGGAGCTCCAGTCAGCTACATATAGAGATGCTATGCTAGTAGATTGTCACTGAAGTTGTTGGGGTTGGTTCTGGACAGAACCATTTGAGATGAACTTTTTTGTGATTAATTGACCAGGATGAGTAGATTGGGTATTGTTCACTTAGGGAGATAAGAAGAACCTGTAGTTACAATGATTCGCCTGACATATTGGTTAGAAGAATAGATTCATAAGTTCAAAGGTGATTACTAAGTTACTGATCCAGGGGGTCTTTTAAAGCCTAGCCATTTTTCCCAAATGTATATGACACATTTTAAAACCCTATTGTTATTTATGGGATATCATGGCAACTCAACACAATACTAAATTAAAACAAAAAAGCTAAATAACCATGAGAGTGTTCCATGCAACCAAGATTTCGTGTTCACTTAAAACAATGAAAAGTATAAACCCATAAACACTTAGCACTTTCATCTGATTTTTAAAGGACCTCATCAAAGAACTCAAATTATGTCTCACCAAGAATATTAGCCAATCACAGGACATTTCATTAACTTCTCATAAATAATTAATTTTTAATGCTGCTGCATTAAAATATGTTAGAAGGTGCATGTTAACAACAGCAAAACCTAATAAAAAGCAAACAGTCTAATGCAACATAATCATAATTTGAGTTGCGTGGAACCCTCTTGTGGCTGTTTCCACTTTTTTTTTTTTTATTTTAATTTAGTATTTATGGGATATATTTAGACTTGAGTATGTTTGGTCAAGCATTTATTGGCTGCTTCTGTCTATTACAGAAACAGGTGCCAGACCAGGGGTACATTTCTGATTCCCCATTCAGTGGTCCAAGTTATACTTGAATTGGGTAAGGGATGAACTTTTCTTCACTTTGATGGAAGGCCTGTTCCAGAGAAGAGTTAGTCTCTGTGACATATACATATCCCCCCAAAGTCTCCTTTTTATGTTGCAGATGAGTTTTAGGTCCATAGATTGGATAATTCTGATGCTATTTGTTTTTCAGATGTACAACAGATCCATCAGAGCTGGATCAGAGGATGCTTTGTAGGGCAGGCATATATCTACTCTCAGCAGTCTATAGCAGGCTAAGTACAGGGATAAATAAGGCTTTGATGCAGTTCACATACGACATGTTGTTTAGGGCATGTATTCTTTTTTGTGAGGAACCTCTGTAGACACTTCAGTGTTTGCTTTTGTCTGGTGAGGTACATGCCAATCAAAAGGTGAATTGGTCTCATAGATTCATAGGTTCATAGGTTGGTACTAGGCTATCGGCTCTAGGGCCTATACAAGCCTAGCCATAACAATTCCCTGGATACTTCTTCCCATAATATTTACTTCCCTGGACCCCTGTCTAGCAGGGCAATAGACATGATCCCCGGGATGAATTTCCTAGCTCCCATCCAATCATCAAGGTTCCTTTTGAAGACAGCCAAGGAGGCACTCTGCTTGACATGTATGGGCAGCCTATTCCAGAGTATGGGAAGTCTCTGGGTCAGGAACCTATCCCTCCAGCATGTTTTGTTCATTGTGATGACAAGGTTTAGATCCCTTGAGCATGTGGCTCTGAGGGACTGGGATTTGTTTAAGTGGAGCATGTCCAACAGCTCAGGGTTTGACATGGCCTTGTATGTTAAGCAGAGATCGCCTCTAAGTAGACGATATGCCACAGAGTATAGCTGGAGTTTTTTTAGACAGTCAGCATATGGCATCTGCTTTAGGCCTGTGATTATTTTAGTGAGGTATTTCTGTGGCCTTTCCAACTGTTGCAGATGTCTTGTGAGGTACATACCAAACAGGGCATTATACTCTATAATGGGTCTAATGAGGGATGAGTACAGTGGGACAATGACCTCCTTTTTTCTGGATGAAAAGCCCTTAGTGATGAGATGTGCCACATAGAAAGATCCCTGACTGTTGTGGAGATGTGATTATTGAAGGTGAGACCACTGTCCACATGTGTCCCTAAGTCTCTCATCACACTTTCAATGTTTAGTGTACTGCCACCTATGTGGTAATTCATGGGTACATGATTTTTCCCAAAGGGGATAATTCATTCAGCATTCCAAATTGATAGCCTTGAATTTACTTATGAACCTATCAGTCTGCAGACTATTACAAGCCTAGCCAATAACCAGAGGTCAGAATCAGATCCTGTACCTTGCATTTGTGAGGTTGAGACCTTAACCGTTATGCCCCCCCCCCCGTACAGTACTATTAGGCATAGTAGGGTTTGGACTTGTGCTCTCAGCTACTAATTGGGAAGGTTTGTTGCGTCCTATTCAGTCCAGGTTTATGTCACTGAATATTACAAGTCTGCGTTGTTTGGTATGATTGAAAATTATATTATTGTTAAAGTGGAAATAGTGCAGTATAGAACACTACAATGTATATTTTGGTCTTACCATTTAGAAGTATTTTTACAATAAGTTAGTTGGTGTGTTTGTCACAAAGAGAGTTGCTTTTGCAACTAAAGTGGGTGAGAGATTGGCATCATTTCTCGCTAACAGTAGTACACCACCATCATGACAATCCCTGGGTCTGTTGTCTGTAAACATGGTAAAGTTGTGCGAGAAGTGTGATGGACTATGTGAGGAGACTTAATCAGGATGCTGATATCACAAGTGTCAGAGTCTGAGGAAATATTTCATAGCATATCTTAAACTTCAGTGTCAGGGTCTAAGGAAATAAAACATAGTACATCTTGAAATCTAGTTAATGCACCAGTTAAGGGGAAAAGGAAGCCAGATGTTCCAAGATGGTGAAGAAAAAGAAAAATACTAGAAAGGAGACCGTATTATCTAATTTAGAACTATCATTTCATTAAGTGTAGCTTCTAAAGAGTCAGATCAAAAGTGGTTCATATGAGCCATTTGGAAAATGCTTCAAAGGATGATTCATTAGGAAATCATTTCTCTGATACTAATTCAGTGGCTAATTATAATAAGGATATTTTGCCCTCTTTAGGTTTACAGGTATCTTATTTACCCTGAAGTAGCTGTTTTAAATACAGAGGAGATTACTAAATAACACCAATTTCCCAATAACAACACAAGTTATTATTGACTGTTTAAAGCCAACACAAGTTATTAATAATTGTTTTGTGAATAATTTTGATATAAATATTCCAGATGACTATTCTGACACAAATAATATTATGATACTGGTGAAAGGACCATTAAGACTCAGAAAAGGACTAAAAGACTCTAGCGAGGAGTCAGTTACTGAAGGAATAATTTTAAAAGAACTAGCTTGACATCAGGCAAAGTGCAAGGGTTGGTAATTTCATTAAAATGTAATACTGCAAAGACTGTAAAAAACCGTAGAGAAGAAGAGAATGAAGGATGGCAGGATGGCTCGCTATTGAAAACTTGGCACTTGTAACACTGAGTGCTGACCCACCGAGAAAGAAAGGAGGGGGCAAGCCTCCCCACACCACGAAACTTGTATATAACAAATCCAAGTTGGCCATATCTCAGCAAAAAGGAAATATTTTGAGAAAAGCCGATCTCAAAATTGATATATACAAGTGTATTTTTTCAGCCATTCAGTCTCTGTATATTGGGACTCACTCATGTGGGTTCTGACTTTTCAAATGGTTACCTGACTGGATAGTTCTTGAGTAAAAAAAAAAAAATCAGATGAAATTAATTAGGTGGTTTAGTAAGTTAAAATAATGTAAATTTCATTCAAAATGGTGGAGGTGACGCTGTTCTTCTGTTATTTGATGATGAATCAGTGGACAGACCTGAAATACTGGTAATAAGGGACTCCATTGTAAACTTTACTGTCAGTCAGGTAATGGAGTTGAATAAAGATTGTATAACATTGTCTTCTTTACCAGTAATAAAGTTAGCCGGCTGTAAGGAAGCATTGGAAGTTGGTCTATCTACATGTGTTATTTACATGGATTTGGCAAAAGTTTTTGATTTATTATCATTTCATATTATTTATTCTGCTTTGCAACATCTTAAGGTTAATCCATATTTAATTAGAATGATTAATCAGTGGGTTATTATAATTCAAGGTAAAATATCAGATCTGACATTGGTTAAAACAGGAATTCCTCAGGGCTCTAGGCTTGTGATATTGTTGTTCAGTATCATTTTTGATTTTATTCCTACCAGTAAACATTGTTGGTTGATCAAGTACACTGCCGATTGTAAAATAGCTTTTTTTTGTAATTTTTTAAAGATAATTTCACTAACATAAATAAATAGTTATTAAGCATTAGACGTTGGACTAATACAGTAAGTCTCTGATTTAGTGAGAAAAAGTGCACAGACCATCCTTCTGTGTAGCTGAATTAATAGCTGGAGGGTTACACATCCAGGTTGAAAGAAGTTATCAATTCTGTAAACTCTGATCTAATACTGTCTGTTCTGCAAATTAATACCCCTTTTATTATGTGTTTCTCAAAACACATCATGCAGCCAAAAATACCCTAAAGGTTCTTAACTAAAAAGATCACTGAATTAAAGACCCTCAGCTAAAATGTCAGTCTTTAAGCTCTCTTCCTATACCCTGCTCTGTTAGAGACTCACTCATGGAAAAGTCAATCTTTAAGCTCTCTTCCTATACCCTTCTCTGTAACAGACTCATTCATGGTTATTTATGTCCAGCATTCTTAGCTGTTATGGACCCATCCATCCTTGATCGTTTACATCTTTAAGAACAAACGGCACCACAAACTGTAAATTACAGACTTGAATCTCCAGCAGCAAATTGGAAGGACAGATTTATTATTTAATGCTTCCATCTGGAATATTTTTATAATACATATAAAACATTAATACTTTATAGCAATCTTTGATTGAAAGAGTGCATATAAATTTGTCCCAGACCTGACTTGTTTTGCTTTCATAGAGATAGGAGGAGCATTTTGCAGGCGGGTATTAAGAATGTGATTATGGTCCATGGCTGACTGCCTTGTAAGGTGTATAAGACTATGAAGGGAGTTTAATATAAGAATATAACTTAAGAGACTAAAAGCAGCATAGTGCGAAGTATTCTTGGGTCAAACTTGAAAAAAATATCTAGCACTGTATGTCAGTTTATTCTTGTGAACAAAATACTTACAATAATCACAATGCAGTTTAAAAAATATAGGCTATTAACACTTCTAAGTATCTAAAACAAGGTCCTGCAAATTGATTGCTTATATATTGGATAACTTTTGACATCTACCATTTTAATGAAACTGTCTAAAATAAAGCTGACATTAAACAAATCATTTCTCCATAACAGTGTTACTCAAAAGCACTTGTATTTTCTATCTGAAAGACTGCAAATTCTCTTCTAAATAACTTTTTCCGAAAACAGATTTTGAAACCTTGCAAGAGGGCTCTATAAAATCAACAGAGTACTTGTAATGGTTAAATGTAAACAGCACTATCACATAACGTCATTAAAAAATGTTTTTTGATTTTTATTTAACAACTGATGATATTTTGAAAGTGCTTAATTCTGTATTTTATTTGGAGTGGAAGAGCTGTGTATAGGCATATCCAAGAGTTCTTCCAAGTAAAGTTGGGCTGTGACTTTTCTTTACCATAAAGGAAACGTACTTATAATTAAAAAAATCTGACATATATGCTCCTTAGAGTGTGAACGTTGATGACAAGCCATAGTAGACAATAAACAGTTTGAATTATTATATTTTCTTTGATGTTTCATCTTACATTAAGGCACATGGAATGTCTTGAGCAGTCTGTGTTGAAGAAATGATATAGAAGGATTCCGGCAAACCAAACCTCTAATGATTAATTTATTCCTTCTTGCAAGTTTAGAAGTCCAAAATTCTATCCTGAAGAATTTTCACCATTGTTGTCATTTTTTTGTTACATTCTTTAAATTAGTCTTGTTCTTCAGATGAAACAATAAACTAAGGTTAAATCTGCTTTAGTACGTGGTAGCTTATGTGGATGTATAAGATCCCACAACTCCTATATAAATAGGGGGTTTATTTGTTTATGTATTTATTTATGTACACATCCAGCAGAACAAAAAATGTAAAATGTTCTATAGCATAAAGAAGCAAATTTACATCATTCTATTGGTCACAAAAAAAAAAAAAAACAAAAAAAACCCCATAAAAGCTATTCCAGTGCCACAATATGTCTTCCCTCCCAAATTTGATTATATAATAATTCTTTATATTTCATGTCGCACATTATCCATACAATATTAACAATATAACATAACATCAATGTTTTCTTTTTCGTCATTATCTTGTAAACTATATATCATATTCATAATCATGTTCAGTTTTGATAGCATTTTGTCTTTAAATTCTTTTAGACATAAACCCAATAACTCATTATTTCTTTTACATTGCATAAAAATGCCCAACTGTTTCTTCTATTTTGCAAATATAACATTTTTATGCTCCATTTGTTTCATATTTCATATCTGCCTTAACAGGCATTTTTATATTATCAGCCTCCATAAAAAGTCTTTCATCTCTGATACATCATTGAATCTTTCCTGTCTTTCTTTCTTTCTTTCTTTCTTTCTTTCTTTCTTTCTTTCTTTCTTTCTTTCACTGCCTTCTGTACCCTCACTGTTTTATTTTTTATATTTTTTCACATAATAGAATGTTTCTATAAAAAAAATTCATACCACTAAATTATCATTTTTTTATTTTCATTCCATCTTAATTTCCACTGCCTCAGCATTTCATAATAATCTCTCTCATTACAACTCATGTTCTTATTTATTTTATATTTTGTGATTCCCATAAATATTTATTCTTTTCCCACATGATTTTTCCAACACAGTATTTCCTTATATTATTGATTTTCATCAAGGCCCAGTATATATGTAAGTATGCTAGAAAACTATAGGATGTTTCATACCTAATTCTCCCAGTTTTATTTTACATTACTAAATGTTATAACTAACAAATTAACTATTGGCTTTGAAAAATAAATTCATGACATGCTAATACTTTCACCAAAGCCTTTGTACTTGCTTTTATTCATTTTCAAACCTACTAAATTGATATATATTTTTTATTTTTATAACAATCCAAGCTTTGCCATTTGTTAATTGCAGCGAGTCATCACTATAAGCCATATAACCTTTAGGAAATGCAACCCCTTCCTTAACTCTTTCATAATCACAGTATTTGTAACAAAGGCAAAAAGTGTCCTAAGCAATAGGTACCCTTGCTTTATGCCTCTTTTGACTCTAAATTCTCTACTGAACCATCCATTAATAACCACTTTAACACATGCATTTGTTGTATATTGATCTTATAATTTTTAAGAATTTCCCGTATTGCTCCAAAATTTCAGACAATATATCATGCCTTACATGATCATAAACATTTTTCCACATCACAAGTTACAAGCCTTGAATTACTTTCTCTGCACACAGTATCATTTACAACTTCTTTTACTATTGTTAATAAAACTTTATTGCATTTCCCTTCATTCCTACAAATCCATTCTTTGACTAACATTGCTAACATTTCCCTCATTTGTTTCTGTAAAATATTAAGAAAATGTTATAATCCATATTATTTAGAGCTAACAATCTCCAGTTTTAAATATTGTTTCTCTCTCTCCCTTTCTTTTAAAAATAAACTTAAAATCTCATTACAAACTCTTTTATGATTAAATATTTTCTCAAGACAGTCATTCATCAGTCACATTAATAATTACCATTTAACCAATTTCCTCATGAAATTCATGATGGAATCTGTCTGGACCAGGTGAAATAATGCCCTTTATTCCTTTTTAATATTAAATTAAATTTCCTCAAATTAATATTATTTTCAAGTATTTTGAACTTTATCTTCTTTTTAATGTTTCAAAAAATGTTTTCCTTCTATGTACTTACTGTCATATTATTCATTAATATAATTTTCGATTTCAGCCATAATTTCTGATAAATTATACTTTTCTTTTCCATCATTGGTAATAATACTTTCCATTATTCTTTGATCTGTTTTAACTCTTTTCCATGCAACATGGAAAACATTCTCTCTTTTACCCTATAGCAGATACTTTTGCTTGTGTGGCAAATGTTTTCATTTATATATATATATATATATATATATATATATATATATATATATATATATATATACCTTTCTTTTTTCTTTCATGTTTCAATCCTAACAATACTTTCTTCACATTCTTTAACCAAACCCTGATATTTGCTTTTTCCATTTTCAAATAAACAAGCTCTAATTGTATATATTGCTTATTATACTTCATCTCAAAAGAAATCCATAACTTCTCATGAGATATATAAAATGCATCATTCTAACATGATCCTGACATAATTTTTGCAGTTCCTTAAACAGTTCTTTAGTGACTTTGCCTGTAAGTCTTTTATTTTCTTTTTTTTTCCTTTGGTGTATATTTATCCATGTTTATAGTGTCTGCCATAATTACACAGTGATTTGTAAAAACTCTCACAAGTGTCTTCCCTTTTCCCCTTCTAACCCTCTAAAAAGTGTACATTCTTTTTCTTTTATGCCTCCTCTCTTGTACATAAAAGTTCATTTTTCCCCAGTCTGTAAATTTCCTGCCTTTATCATTGGCTTACACTTTTGTATATGACTATTTATCTTACATGATATTTTTCTTAAATTACTATTAGAATCCTCTACACCTATGATGTCCATATTAGGTATGACAAATATTTCTATTTCTTCAAATAACTGTTCCTTCTTTTACATACAGTAATAACATATATTGGTATAATTCTCCAAACCTTTTTACCATCTCTTAAATCAATCAGAACACATCTTTCTCATTTCACAGTAGTGTAATCAGGCATTACATCCTTCTTCTCCGAAATTCCAAAAAATATCCCTCCTCTACATCTCTATAGTTTGTTTCTTTTGCAATACATGTAGCAATATTATATCTAATGAACATATGATGTCTACATTTTGTTCTTTACACAATTGTATAATATTTAATCCTTTTTATACTAACAGTTCTATTTAAATTCACAGATATAATACTTAAACTAGCCTTTATGTTTCTTTGCAACTCTTTTTTGCAGTAATTTTGTTTCTTTCAAATGCTGTTTCCTATAGACCTTTCTCATCTTTATCCTCTTTCTCATCTTCATCCTCTTTCTCATTCTCATCCACCTCCTTATTACTTTTGTACAGTGTCAATGGAGCAACAGCCTTTGGTGCAGAAGGCTGTGGGTTCTGCTTTCACAGCAAGTAGATGAATTGCTGACACTGCACTGCACAATACAGGATGTACTGCACTCCTGAGTGTGCCATTCTTTTGCTGAGACATTAAACTGAGTTCCTATGAGCTTGAGTTGTTTATAGCTTGGATTGAGGTAAAATATTCCATAGCACCTAACGAAAAGAGTAAGGGAATTTTCCCAATACCTTGGCAAAATTTCCCCTATTAGTATAAATGCTATCTCAGATATCCCCTGAAAAGAGGTCATTGGCCTAGTGGGATTAGCTTGGTCATCAAAGGATAAATAAATAAAAATGTTCATAAATATTTGTGTTTCGATATTATAATCTTCAACATTTTTTCCATAGCCTCTACTCCTGTCACTTCATTCCCATCATTATAATGTTATTTATCAGTGACTATTGTACTTTATTTATTTTATCATGCCTAAGATGTTGTAGCCAAATCAGTGATATTCATTGTTTGCATATTTTCTGCATATCATCTTAGAATTATTTTTCCATGCCCAATTTCTGTACACTGAACATATTTACAGCCCTATACAGAAAGCATGTTTTAGGCTGGTCTCACTAATTTAGTGCCTTTTTCCATTAATAGTTACTAAATTTGTTAAATGTAACATGTTTCCATTGGTGTTATGCAAATGCAGCATTCCATTCCATCTCCCATTCCATAATTTTCTCTCATCATAACTTTTTTAATATCATACACGTTTACACTTTTCTGTAAAAAAATCTTACTTTAATTTTGGTCATTTTGACAGTTCTAAATGGCAGTTTTAACTTTCTTTTAAACACTCTGCTATATAGCTATTCAATGGTACACAAAACTATTTAGCATCAAATAAGGCCAAAAATCTTTCAGTCTTATCAAATGTTTAAAATGTCACTTTCATCTCCTATATGAATAAATGCCTCAATATATTCAGGCATAATTCCAAGAGCAGTAATAACATTGTCCTACATAAATAGGTTCATAGGTTCATAGATTAGTACTAAGCTAACTGCCCTTGTGAGCCATTTTAAGCCTAGCCAATTATCCCTTGTGAGACTCAAACCCTGCACCTTGTGTTTGTAAGGCAAACACCTTAACCATTAGGCCACCCTCCCAATCCCTAAGTATCTATCTGTGTTTCTGTCTGTCTATCTATCTATCTATCTATCTATCTATCTATCTATCTATCTATCTATCTAATCTATCCATCTATCCATCAAATGTTTTCAGCTTTTCAATTCAGTCTTTACTACTAGCCAGTGTTGTTCAACAAAATTCACATTTTTTGTTGTAATTTTATTGTTACACTCAAAAACTGTAGCACACGTCATCTCCTTTACTCTGCCTAGATACCTCCAACATATTTTTGTCCATGTTCTCATGCACTGATTTATCAGTTTGTCACCACTCCCTCCCATCAATGAGAATGATCTACCCTCACTTAAAACTCCTTCAACATCTCCATGTAATGAGACATCCTTTGAAAAACATTCAGGTAAATCTCCTACCAGGAAACTACCGCATCATAATTCAGTTCTGTTTTATAGCTCATTTTGCACAAAGACTCATTTTCCAGCCCTCCTGGTTGTACTTCAGTTACATAAATGTACACTAATCCACAATCCACACTTCTTATATCCATACATATGCTGGTGGTATTACCATCCATTTTTATATCTTTTTGTGGTGTTCATCTCATGCTAACCAACCATCCTCATCTCCTGCTTCTTCTCCCATTCTCCTCTCTTCTGGTAACAGCCTATGAAAATATAACTGGAAAAGAATAGGGGTCCTTTATTTATATACAGAAAACATTATTTACAAAATATTTACATATTTACAAATATAGATTTTTCCATTTCCTTCTTTTATTGATTACACATTCATATGTTATGTCAGGTTTTTATCTTTATTGGACCCCCACTACTTTTCCAGTTTTTTTAGGGGGCTTACAGTTTTACTGTTTTTAGATATTTCACTTGCTATGTTTTGCATCTCCTTTAAGGGAGATGCCATGTTTCATTACATGCCTATTTTATTTGTATAACTTTTTTTCCACTGGTAACCCTTTTCTGTAAACTTGTTTTCCTGAGGACATTTTCCAGATACCCTGACTTGTACATCATGCTCCTTACCTTTTTATATCTGCAAAGCTTTGTCTTGCTCGTTTATGATTTACTGCATAAATTGAGCTTTGCAGCTACACACTTGCATAAAGAATGAACAATAACCATGCCTGTGTCAATCCATAAGAACATGTAATGTCTCTTACCTTTTCTGGTGATGAATCACACACAGTCCTATATTACTTTCACCTTATAGGAGTTTGTTGAATGAAATGTGTGGCCTTTCATTATTTCACCACCATCTACGCAGCTGGGTTATTACTTGAGTGAACTTATATCTGTTTAGGTCACTCCACCTCCCCTCCTATTTTTGATGAAACATATCTTACACTGACCGTATTCACATGGAGGTAACATACTGTGCGACCAGCATGCAATAAGTAGAGAGTATCTTTGCATAGTAAAGGATGTTGTCATCATTAGTTAAAAATGGTTTCCTTTGTCCCAGCTCTAGGACAATATATAGTTGTCTTGTCTTTTTCTGACTTTGCGAGCAGAGGCCTTGCAGATCTAAATTCAGTTTGCTGTCTAAATGTCTTCCAGGCATCTGGTAGGCAAAGCGAGTTGCAGTTAACAGAGTGTAATGGTGCAGTGACTGAATTCATTGCAGTGAAGAATGTAATCAAGTGCCACGTTGCAGTTAACAGAGTGTAATGGTGCAGTGACTGAATTCATTGCAGTGAAGAATGTAATCAAGTGCCATGTTGCAGTTAACAGAGTGTAATGGTGCAGTGACTGAATTCATTGCAGTGAAGAATGTAATCAAGTGCCATGAGCAGGCAAACATTAGATCATCATTTTTATTTACTCTGTAACACAGTAGTGGTATCAGCAAGGATGATGCCAATACCGGATTCCCTGAAGGCCCTGATTTGCTGTGATGAGCACTGCAATGGCTTCTGGGTATATGCTCTTCATGTATTATATCCTTCTGAGAATATGTGACTACACGAGTGATTGACTCAGCATTCTAACATTATATACTAAAAACTGCTGCAATTGTTGAACAACTCCCCCTCCCCCATGGTTATGGATCTTTTCTATTGTATCAGTTGCTCTTATTGGTGATCTTCGGTACACCATTATAGTAAAGAAGGACTGTGGTATTGTACATAAGCAATAATGCCTGACAGGGTGTGTGCTCTTATGGAAATAATGCACTGCCAGCAGTGTTCTGAAGTCCAATGACATAGGCAGAGGGCCTGTACGACTCTAGAAGAGCATTATTTCTACAATAACACACATCTTGGAGGGCATTATTTTCCTTAGAGAATGAGATAGCTGTTAATTTGTTTTAATTTTTTTTTTTATTACTATTTTTTTTATATTTGGTGCTAAAACACTTCCTTCACCTAATGTTTCCAACCTGCTCTAGTGTACTCAATTGTTTTTAGAGGAAGTATTTTAAATCTGAACTATAAGTCATGCAAGTATTTAATGTACACATACATTCACATATAAACACAATTACACTTTCAGACACACAGAATCAACCACATATACATAGAAATACACACACACACACACACACACACACACACACACACACACACACACACACACACACACACACACACACACACACACACACACACACACACACACACACACACACACACACACACACACACACACACACACACACACACACACACACACACACACACACACACACACAGCATTTTCAGATAGTTTAAGTGAATACACATTAATATATCACAGAATAAAATAAATTTATTAACTTATTGCAACTGCTGACCTCCCCACTACCCTTCCCCACCCACTTCTTTGCTGCACCTGATTTTGTGACATATTTTTTGTGCAGTAAAACGATAATTTGCTAAGAATTAAGATCAGTCAATAATGCCAGACATTATAGTTTCATACTTCTTATAGTAAAAAAAAAATTGATTTGCATGAGGATTAAGGACAGTCAATAATGCTAGAAATTAATGTTTTGTACTGCCTATCATCAAGGAAATGTAGCTGACAAAGACTTCATTCTTTCTGAATCAACCATGCGCACCACATGCACGCACACACACACACACACACACACACACACACACACACACACACACACACACACACACACACACACACTTTTCCACTTTTTTTTAATTAACTCACCTTTTAAACTTTACTCTTGCTAAACAGCAAAGTGATTTTTGGTGAGCACAAAACCATGGTGGGCATTTGCTTTTTTCAATGTACGAGCTTCACAGCAGCTTAATATGCTGCCATGAACCAGCAGACTTGTTTTTCTGTGGGCATTACTTGTACATTAATAACTTGCTGGAAAACGTTTGTTCTCCAATCAGGATGGAGATGTACAGGTTGCCCATTCTGTAAATTCTAGTTAACCTTAGTATATTTATTGAAGCACACATTGTATAGTATACTCACATATATTTAGCCTCATTGGAAACACCTGTCCACTTCCCCTGCCATCTATAGACTGAGTCTCTCCTGAATCTGTGAAAGATAATGCAGATTTACCATGGAATCTATTATCTGACTGGATGACAGGAATTAAGAATATTGCTAGTGTTCAGCTTCTTCTGGCACCCTTCATTTTAGAAAGCACCTATAGTAAATTTACTGACCTCTTCCTGCTGTCCTCTTGTGTGCCCTTGGAAATAAAGAAAGATACCAAACTTTAAGCGATGTTTCCACATTTATTGCCAGTAGGCATTGCCTCTTCTATTAGTCTATAATAAATTGACTTATTCTGTTACACTGATGATTATCTTACAAAGAAATGTTACAAATATAAACTAAAAGAGTATTCACAAAAGAAGATGCAACATTTTCTCATCATTAAGGTTCTCCTTTTTCGATATTACTATGCATATTCATTTTTCAGAAACCACGCCATCATTACTTACTTCTTTAATATACATGCCCCAGAATGCCTTCACAGTTGAAACACTATATTCATATGAAAATCAAAATGTTTGTACTGTTTAACATAGCAAATATTAGGTCACTATGATTAAATGTACTGTTCTCAGTGTCACTAGTGATCCCTGTACTCTAAAGCATCCTTTTACTAGGCTCTGTGATGAAGGAGTTTTGGTCTGACTACACCTCAGGTGACAGGTTCAATTACAATACAGTCAGGGAAGACTGGGGGTGAAAGCTCTTCTAGCTGTACAAATTCCTGCCCTAGGTTGAGATGGATTAGTGCAGGCCCTGTTGCATGAATGCCATCGGGGGAGGGGGGCACCCTCAGATATGCACTCTGTACATGAAAGCTATGATTGAAAAAAGTGCCCAAGTATGCATTTGTCCTAGGCACTGAATAGTGGTCACTACACAACACTTACTTGCCAACAGGGGAAAAGGGATTAGAAGCATATAAAACATATACTATTCTCTGCAGGATGACAGCCAAAATTTCCATCTTTCACCTGTCTCTCCCAGTGCACCAAAAGGACAGCAGAATGAATGCGACACTTACACTAGGGAAAAGAACTTGATAGTCCTGTTGGAACAGTGGTCAAAAAGTATTTAAAAAATAGTTATAATACTCCATATTGATTTCAGCAAAGTGTACAACTGCGATCAAATGATCAAGATAAATCTACAAACCTGTAATGGTATACTATATATGGTAATAAAACATGCACAGTAAGTACTACATAAATATAATAGGAAGATGACAAACTCCTCTAAGCAAAAAAATTAGTAGTCATCAGATAATTCAGAACTCCTTGCACAAATGTCTGCTCTTTTTTGATGCCTACAGAATATTTTTCACATCGTAATTGCATTTGTTGGTACTATTGTTATCTAAGATCGCAATTAAGCTATGTATATTAATGGCTAGAGAAATCCATATTTCTTGACATATATCTGTTTAATTCTGCATGAGAGATTGTGTGCACAGAATCACTGCACTGCCTATCTGTGAAAGAATCCAGAACAAAGCGGCATATGAAGGAATAATTTTCTGTTTCATTGCTATGTTTCAAAGTATACTCAGCTCTTTGTGACACGGATAAAAATACAGAGAAGAGTTATACAAGGCAGAGCTCATTAGTACTGATTACTGTGCAGAGGCAGTATTTTTCATATATTTGCCTTAGAGGGCAGTGCAGAGGTCTTGGGAGATTATGAAAACATTTAAAAATAATTTTCAAGGTTCTGACCTAGGGCCATCCTTTGCTTACTCCTTTGATCTATAATAGTCTCACTAACCTACTTCAGCATCATGATGTGTACTAAAAACTAAACTCTGGTTTATATCAGTAAACTGAGCTAAATATAGGAGTGGAGTTGCTGAAATTACAAGTGCCTAAAATTAGGCAATAACCGCACACAGTCATACTGTGGATTAATTAAACTTCAAAATCGTATGGAAAATCAAGAAGATGCCTTGGTGACAGACGACATACACTTTGTGAGATCTGTGAAGAAACAACCACGTACTGTATGTAAACTGAACAAACTTTTCTTACCTACGGCCATAGGAGAATATCAGTCAATACTGTGTTTTATAGTGACCTGTGTTTTATCCTTTATATTGCTTAGGGACACTGAGTCAAGAGATTGGAGCTCTTCTTTCAGAAAATGTTATAGAGCAAATACTAAGATTTCATTGTGAAACAGGGTAATTCTCAAACACTTCTTGTATTAACACAGCTATCATGGCAATTTCAGGAAATTTTCTATGATTTAATAAAATTCAAATTATCCATTGTACTTTATTTTTATTGCACCCTTACAAGTCGATAGCATAATTTGTGAGGGAACCAGCAATAGAACTTGTCAATTTCACAGCAAGTATATGAACACAAGAAGGTGTAAAACATAATGAGACATTTAATCTACAAAGATCATCTGAGTAATGTTGTGAGCATCTGTGCAACTAGGCTCCCTACTAAAATGTCACACTCCACATATCAAGTGCAGATAGATCAAAAAAACCCACAAACCTGCAGGAGAAGAGTGAATCTTAAACATTGCTCTTATTCTTTAAATTTCTTTTTTGCAGGAGGGCAATCCCGCTACACTCCAAAACTTATATATACTAACTCTGAGATCACCATACCTCAGAGAAAAGGGAATATCCAGAGACATTTTCATGTCGGACTTATATATGCAAGTCCATTTTTTCGGCTGTTCACTGTCCATGTTTCAGGACTCACTCCAGCGGGTCCCGACATTTCAGATGGGTAGCATGCAAAAAAATGTCTTTTCCTTCAAGCCTTTTCTTCTGTGTCCCTCATGTATCACTGAATCTGTCCACTGAATCCTGCTTCATCATTTCTTGTGACAATGCCCTACAGTTCTTTACTGTTACCATCCCCTCTGTGAGATGTTGTTACTTTAAGCTAGACTTAATCTGTCTCCTGTGCAGTCTTCAACCATATTTCCTTGCCCATTGTCTTTTTTTCTTCAACGCCACATTTTCAGGTTGCCATTTGAGCTACAATGCATCCAGATCACAGTACCTTCTTCTCTCCTCTCCTTCTGTGTGTACATGTGATACTGTTGATGTCCCTCCTGATGAACCACTGGACATATAATGCCAGTTGCCACATTATCGTTGTCATTGCCATATGGAGAGTATCTTCCTTGCTACTGAAATCCTCTCCACTAACTATGCATGTCAACCTTCTTCTGATATTCACCACCACCCTTTTACGTTGCTGTGCAGAGCTTATTCTAAGACGATGTTACATGCAAATATATTCTACTGAGGTGCTTTAAGTTTAACAGCACAGGAAGTAAAGAAAGAAATCAAAGTAAAAAGCATACAGTGGACTATCTTGCACTACATCCCATTCTCCACGTTAGTTCCAAGCAAAGAAAGAAAAACTCAGTTCAGGAACTTAGTTTGCTATATGTTTCCTTGCATAAATGGTTTGAGACGTGTAGTAATCGTGTCCGTAATGGCATTGCTTAAATGATGACAGCAAACATCTGTAAATTAAACAAAATGAAAATATGCTGGAAACGGAAAATAAAATATATAATTGATGTTTCAGCTGGAGATCTTCTTCATTATGACCCTACAAGATAAAAACACAAAATTAGGAAAGAGACAAAGGAGAATATAGGATGTGTACCCATATTGGGAGAAATTATGGGCAGCCGTATTTGAGAAATTGTCAAAAGAGGTCGAGAGAGACTGAGTAGAGAATAAAGTAAGAGAAAGGAATTATAATCAACTTCATAGGTTCATAGGCAGTTGCTAGGCTATTGACCCTAGGGCCTTTATAAGCCTAGTCATGTTATAACTTTGTTCCCCTTATTGACCAACTTGTATGGGCTATATTTGCAGCACGAGTCTATGATCTGCACCAACTGCCCTTACCCAAGAGGGACATAGGTGTCTCCCCCATGGTAAATTTATGTTCTCCCATCCAGTTGTTATGCTTAAATAGGGTCATTGAGGAGCTCTATTTTATGTGAATTGGGAGTTTGTTCCAGAGGAGTGGCAATCTCTGGGAGACATATCTGTCTCTCCAGCATGTCCTGTTAATATGGCAGGCTAGGTTAAGATTCCTAGAGCGAGTGAATGTTGTCCCATTTGATTTGCAGATGTGCCACATTTCTGTTAGGGCAGGGTCTGAGACTGCTCAGTAGGCTAGGCACAAGTCGCCTGTCAGCAGCCTATAAGATACAGAGGGCAGTCTGTCCATGAAGGTCATGTCTTGAAGTCTCTGAATTTTCTTGGTGAGAAACCTCTGAGGTTTCTATAGCTGCTGCAGGTGTCTGGTGAGGTACATACAGAAGTGGGCAGTGTACGCTATTAGTGGTCTGATGAGGGATGAATACATGGGAGTTATAACATCCTTAGCTCTAGATGTGATGCCCTTACTTATGAGATTTGCAACTTAGAAGACCTTCTTTACCACTGCAGACATGTGGTGATCAAAGTTAAGGTTGCTATCAACCTGTGTTCCAAAATCTCTTACCACAGGGTTTGGGCTAAGGGGGGTACTGTTAATATTGTAATTTGCAGGGACTTTCTTTTTGCCAAAAGGGATGATAATACATTTTTTTGTGTTTAATTTAAATCTGTGGCTTTGGCACCAATTATTTGACTGTGTAAACCCTTATTGTAGTATGTGAATATCATGGGGGACTCAATGATTGCACCCAGTTTGCAGTCATTGGTGAACTTGGTAAGCCACAGGCCATCTATTTTCACCTGCACTTCTGATAAATAGATTCCAAACAGTAGGGAGCCCAGAACAGATCCTTGTGGTACACCACTGGAAACTAGTCTGCTGGTAGAGGTGAAATCCCCAACTTTGACTGTATGTGTTCTGTTGATGAGCCAGTTGGCTACCCATCTAGTGACATATAGGTTAATTTCCAGCTGGATGAGTTTCTCAATGAAGTCTGAGTGGGGGAATTGTGTCAAAAGCCTTGGCTAAGTCAAGAAAGGCTGTGTGTATTGTTTTGCCTAAATCCAGGGCTTTGGTGACATTCCTGAAGAAGTCCACAAAGTTTAATAAGCATGATCTACCCTTAATGAAGCCACATTTGGTTGGGTCAAGAGTTTGAAGGTCACCTACGTCTTTATTGATAAGGTCCATGATGCATCTCTCCATGGCCTTGCAGATAAGGTTGGTCAGGCTTATGGGTCTATAGTTCTCAGGGTCGGTTGATGGACAAGGGAACTACTGTTGCTGTTTTCCACTCTGCTGGGACAAAGCCAGTACTTAGACTATGGTTGAAGAGAGTGCCAAGTGGTTCCACTAGGTCCTGTTTTAGATAATTTACTAGGCAACCTGGGATATTATCTGGTTCCATAGAGGCTGTGTTTTTGGTCATGGAGAGTGCAGTTATGACTTGCTCTGTGGAGATATTAGGTAGAGGATGGTGACAGGTGTGCTTTGGGGTATGTCTGGTAGGGAACAGGGGGATGATGTTTGCACCAAATCTGCCTACTAAGAGGTTGGCTTTGCCCTCATGGTCAGTATGAGTTGTACTGTCCACTACTAGTTTGGCACAAAGCTGGCTGGACCTTCCGTTTTAGATTTCTGACGTAGCTAAAGAATGCCTTGTGATTATCCTTAGCTAGGGATGCTAGTTTAGCCTTGTGATTGGCTTTAGAGGACTTTACAAGATATCTAATTTGTTTGTTCAAGCTGTGGAGGGTGTCCTTCCTCTGCTGAATCAGTTCCCACTTGTCCTTTTACATTAGTTTCTTCCTCTTGTTGTAAAACTTATTTATGCTTGATGTCCACCAGGGTGGCTTATTTTTTTGTGAGGACCTTGTTTTGATCCTTTTAGGTACGGCTGAGTCTATACATTTGTATAGGTGTTTATACAGAGTATTTGTGTACACCTTTGTATAGGTGTCATTGCTGACAGTGGTAGCAGGGGACTGAAACTATTTATGCCATCACTTAGGAGGCTATAGTTTGCTTTGGAGAAATTTTTCATCCTTTTTCCTCTTGAGAGGGGGTCAGGAATGGTCGTTATTTTGAACGAGACTGATTTATGATCAGACCTTACCAGGGAGGGCAACACACAGGAGGTAGTGCAGAGACCCCCTATGTTGTGAGTACTAAGTCTAGGACATTCAAGCCCCTTCTGGGGGTGAACACTATCTGTTCCAGAGCATTTGTATTAAGAAAGTCCAGAAACCTTAAGGTGAGCATGCTTCTGCTCATATATGACTCCCAATCAATGGAAGGTTAGTTGAAATCACCCATGACCAAGGTGTTTGGCTGTATGCTGAGTGAGTCAAGTAGATCCAGGTAGGCCGAGTGGTTCTCATGATTCATGATGGGTGGACATATAGCTAACAATGATATCGAAGGAGGTTTTACCTACAGTTAGTTGGACTTGGAGAAGCTCTAGAGAGTCGTTCTGTGTGACCAGTCATGAGGTGTATTTGTCTTTAATGAAAAAGGATACACCTTCTTTTATGTTCATTTTAAGGTATGAATGCATGGAAGGAATTGTAGCCTTGCAAAGCCAGGGTGCTCTCTGCAGTCTTGAACCATGTCTCTGTGACTACACAGACATCAGCATCTTAATAGGTAAGGAGTGGTTCCAGTGAGCACAGTTTTGATTTAGACTCCTATCATTAAGCAGCATAACCTTGAGCTTGTCTCTAGTGGATTTTTTTTACATCAGGAATTTTGTTGTTAAGACATTGCCTAAAAAGACACTACGGGGGAGGCAAGTACCTTTGCCAGTAACCAAAAGCCAAGAGGCGACAGGTAAAGACCATCTCTTGCAAAGCAGCGTGGTCTGTCGATCAAATCTTCCCAGTCCTCATAGACTGAAAAGACCTGCTGATGGACTTAATTAACATCAGTATGATAACAGGACAGACAAGTTAAATAGGAAATAACTAGAGGAAGAAAGAAAGAAAAAATGGGCAAAGAAACATAAAAAGATAGGGAAATGTATTAACAGAAATGGAAAAATGGTTGAGTGAATGTAACTATTAAGAAATGAGTCTGCCCTGATAAGGAGGCTTGGGACCAGGCTCCAATTACCCTGGATGATGCCTCTTTGCAAGGCCAAGATGACAGCAAAGTAAAGTAACCACAGGTGAAGGCATAGTTAAATGAGAAAAGGGTAACCAAGTTCATCCTAGAAGTGAAGAATATTGTCATGTTAAATAACTAACAGATAAACAAGCTCAAAGTAAACTAAAGGAACTGGGTATATGCAACCTAGTTTACAGAAATAATTACAGCAGATAATCTGAGTAATAATCAGTAAAACAAACATGCACAACAGGGATAACAAGTTCCCCAAATGGAATATTAAAGGGGAGAAAGTAAACTTGTTTATAACTACTCTACCTTCAGAAACTAAAAGTAATGAGATGAAATAGGTCTAAAACTGTGGTACCAGAAAGCAAATGTTCAAAATGACCAGTGATCCCAGTGTAGGAATGCTTAGAGGAGGAATGGAAGAAAATGTCTAATATGAAACAGTCTACGAGAACTGCCCTCACACAGCAAAAACACAAGACTGAGTCAAGGTATGCAAAAGATCAAGGGGTACAAAAAGACAGCAGTCTGCAATTATAACAAACTCTCAGTGGTGGGATGCTTGAAAAATGGACCAAATAATGTAAAATGATGACCAGTTCAATAAATGCATCCATGAAAGTTGACATACGAGTAGAGTCCAAGGCCACAATGGAAACTTAGCTCAAACAGAATGTCATACAAACATCTAGAACAACTCTCAACTTATTACTTCAATAAACCGATGCTGTAATACTATAAACTGTCATCTCCTATCTGAAAATAACAAACTTTAAGAGGAATGCTTAAAAAGTGGTAAAATATTGAGTTATATGAATGTAAACATAAAAGTCAAGTTCCTGATGAATTTTAATGGTCAAATCAAACTAGTCAGACTAGAAATTGTCAAAATACCGATATGAGTTCCTAAAGTAATTCTGTATGTTATACATACACACTGAGAAAAAGTACAGTCTGCATTCAGGGCAAGTAATGCCAGGCAAAATTGCAAAAGTATAAGACAACTGAAAAACAAATATCAGGAATCAAAAACAGTTGAAGTATTGCTGAATGAATGGGGATTATCCACAACTGTGTTGAAATGGGTCTACCTGATAAGATTAAAAAAGCCAAAATTACGAATCTAACAAGACCAAGATGAAATTGCCGAAACCTCATATGAATGAACACCTGGAACACCAACAAAAAAACACTGGGTAAGTAACCACTTGTCCTTCATGGTGAACTTTGCCCTTTCCCCACTGTAGTGTGATCTTGGAGTTGGTATATTTAGTTATGGGGGTGTGGGGAGCTAATGCCCCCTACATGGGTGGGTTTAATTTGCTTCAGTTTAGAGTTTTGTGTTGTTTGTCATTCTGGACATGTGGTTACTTACCTGGAGTTTGTTCATCAGTGTTCCAGGTGTTTGTTCATGTGAGGTTTCAGCAATTTCGTCTCGGTCTTGTCTGATTCGAAATTTTGGCTTTTCAGTCTTATCAGGTAGACCCACTGAAATATCCATAATGAGCAACAGTACGATGTGACTGCTGAGCGGGATGCAATTAGCTTGTTCACAAAGAAAACTGCAGAAACACTCCAAACCCATATAATCAGAAGCATTCAACTACAGATGTCATAGAAGGGAACATGCATAATGTAACATGAATAAAAAATAGGAATAAAAAGATGAATATTTTAGATACGCATAAAAACAAAACGTGTCCCACCTTCAGTAAGCATACATCCACAGTTAACACAACTGTTGAGCAAAAATAGTCTCATGTTGCAGTTGGCACCTCCGCTGGACTCTACTTGTTGTGCTTTACATAAGGAGAGTGTCATTCATGGAGCTGCCAAACTACCAGAATGACTAGAACATTCTTATGATGGAAGACACATGAGCAACATTAATCAAGTTCACCAGCTGGATGCAAGTCACAACATAACTTATAGCTTTAATTACTTCACTTTCCCAGGTATCCAGGTGTTACATTTATTTTGTGGAACTGTTTCCTTCTCTTCCGTCATTATTGTGTGTCTCCTCGAGAGCACAGGACAAAACATAATCTGTAGTGAACAAAGATATTTGATAAGTTCCTTATTGTCATTCTGACACTTCTAAGTATGAGTCCTGGAATTAGAAAAAAAGTCCAAAAATACAGATGAATAGATAATGTTAAACATCAGTGTTCTCCTTTAAGGTTCTTTATTTAAAGAGGGCAAGCCCCCTAAACTACCAAACTTATGTACGCCAACTCCAAGATTGCCATACCTCAGAGAAAAAGGAATTCCTGACAAACAGCAATTTCTGATTTAGTGTATGTAAGTGCATATTTTCAGTCATTTAATTGTGGTATACATTAAAATGAGTCTTGGAATATCAAATGGTTATCCATTATATAACATTCCAAAGGATAACAGAACATCACCATGACCTTGGAGATAAACAGCTGACCTGTTAGTAACATCAGGCAATATTTCTTAATGTGTTTGGAAAGTCATTAAATGGACAGAGAGAAGATATGTAGACCCTACACAGAAGGCACCCTGGCAAAGATGCAAACTGTGGTATGATTCCTCTCACATTCCATAGAGGTGCTGTAGATAAATTGGCATTACTCCAAATTGCCTAAATCTGCAAGTCTTGTGTGAGAATGTGTGAGAATGTGTTTGTGTGGGTTACTATGTGCGTTATGTGAAAATGGATGTGTGCATGCACTAAGGTGGGATGGCGCTCTGTTCAGGATTAGCTGCTCTTTGTTGCACTCAGTGAAGTCCAGAATAGGCTTCAACTCCCTGGTGATGATGAATTGGACTGTGCATGTAATATGAAGAATGAATGAATGAGACTGGGAAATGTGTCAGATAATTCTGCTTTGGCTGAAAGTCTTTGTCTCATTATGAACTTCAGTAGAAGCACAAGCCTTACTATTATGATTGTGCTTCTTTATAAGTTACTCGCTTTTTTGAACATTTTTATATGTGCATTTTATCCCCCACTGCCTACTAGTCATCAGGCCTCCTGCACATGTTCAGCTCAGTCAGTCTCTGATAAGGTGGGAACTGGTCATGGTAGGCCGTCTTCAAGGAAGTCTTCATTTCTTTCTTATTGTAGCTCAGACCCTTACTCTGGTGGCTGTCATGCATGCTCAGAGAGTTAATAGTTTGCAACACTCCTGTAGGAGTGCACATTCCTGTCTATGTCCCATGAAGGCTACTGCATGAACACAACTTAGAAGTGCAAAGGATGGCACTCATGCACTCATGTACTAAATACCTTACACCCCTCTCTTTCTCTGTCCATCTCTCCAATAGATGCCACAATTACTGCAGAGCAGGCCACTTTCTTTCTCCCAGGATTGACTGACTACCCAACACTGGCCACTCACATACACTCTCTCCCGCATAACTACTCCAGTCCCCAAGCTGCTAATCAACCTTCGGTTATCTCGGTCCTAGTCAGGAATTTGTCCCTTTACACCATGAAGCAGGGCTGCTCACTTTGTTTGAAGGGATGTAAGAAGATATGCATAGTGGCTTACTCATGTCAAAATTTCCTGCTTGTCTATGAAATGTTGGTCCTCGATACTGAAGAACCAAGATGGCTGAGGACTATAAGGTTTTGGAATATGCGGCTTGGGAGGTGCCTTTGTAGTATATATGTTCCTTTAGTTGGCTTAAAGATCTTCAGCAACTAGCATAACTGCAATTGAACCAAATACTCGAACGATAAACAAAACCAAAATCCAAAACCACGGTAGACTGGTTACTGCTGAACAAAGCAATAAACTGAGTAGAAACGAAGAACTGTTTATCAGAGGTAAAACAATGAATAAAACACCTTGATATGAGTGCTTTCGTTTGGCTGTGCCAAACTTTTTCAAATACAATTCATTACTCAAACCACGTGGATTAAATACGTTACATTTCAATACGTCATTTTGACAAATAAATGACCGACATAATTAACCCTAACTAAAAAATCATAATAATACATTTCATAATACAATAACAATAATAATAGGAAGAAAAGAAAAGAAAGAACCCAATAAGACAGGAATGGATCGTGTACTGAAATAGTTATAATAATCTAAATAAACCCTGGGACTAAATGGTTTAACAAGGACTAAACATTCTTTTCTGAAAATAATACCTACATATATCCCAAGTTTTGACAATGCTAACTTCTCTAACACAATTTAATGAGTAACTTAAATAATTTGTTTGTTATGATACATTCTAACCTATCTCGTGTAAACACCATAATGGACTGTTATATAGCCAGTGAAGTGTATAAAATTACATATTATAATGAGAAATTCTTTTATTTAAAATTTAATATACTGATATAAAAATCTCTAAATATATAAAAATAAAATATTCTGTATATAAATATGTAAAAAACTTAATATAAAAATATATATTATATATATAAATGTACAAAAAATCTTATATAAATAACAAATGTACAATAATTAAATATATAAATATATATGATACAGAAATATATAATAAAAACCTTTCTTTGCTGAATGTAACATCTATCTATGCATGGTTTTTAATTTTAAAATACTGCTGATAGAGACATGGTTATTCATTCCTGGCCAGTTGTTAGAATTTAATCTCAACTGCCATTCCAGTTCATGTTTTTCCAGAAGTGGTTGCCATGCACCCTCTCTGACATCAGGTTTGATTACATCTAAAACCACAAACTTAAAATTATGTTCTGGAAAAATCATTACATGCTTGGCTAGGGCATTAAGATCATTTTGATCCCTTATTGCCCTAACGTGTTCACCAATCCGCTCCTTAAATTTACGTTCAGTTTTTCCCACGTAAAACATGGGACAAAACTGACAGAGTGCACAATATACAACTCTTTCAGTATTACAGCATGCTTTGTGATTTAATGTAACCTTATAATTGTTGATAATTAAATGATTGGTTTCAAACACAAATTTACAATATTTGCATCTACCACATCTGAAAGTTCTTCCTATGGAACTATTGTTGTTACATTCAAAGAGACCATTTATATTTTTACCTTTTTTGTATACTATCGTGGGTTTATCTTCCATAATACAATGTAATGTCATGTCATTTTTAATTATTTGCCAGTTTTTATACAATATTTGTCTAATCATAGTACTATGTATACTATAATTAGTAATAAATGCATTTCTAAAATTCTTTTGATTTTCAGTGGCGTTATTTACACTTGGTATATTCACACTATTAATATCACTTTCTATTTCCAATAAACTTCCAGATAGTCCTGAATAACTTGTATCACTATTTATGTTTACTACTGTGTGTTCAGATGTTGAATCAATATGTTTCAATAAAGGTTTATAAAATAAATTTGCCCTTTTATTTGTAACTTCTCTCTTGACTTCTTCTATCAAGTTATCAGGGTATCCTCTATTTTTAAACATGTCTGCTAATAATTGGCATTCTAACATAAAATCTTCCCATACACTTACCATCCTTGCAGCCCTCACAAATTGGCCTTTAATTACAGCTTTTTTCTGAGGGAAAGGATGGCAACTATTAAAATGCAAAAGTGTATTGCTGTAAGTTTCCTTCCGATAAATTTTTGTTTTATATGAATTATGTGTACTGTCTTTTTCTAACCAAACATCTAGATAGGCTATATTTCGCAAATCATAGTTTATTGTGAATTTTAAAAAAGACGTAGTATGATTTAAATATTCTAAAAATTCATTTAAAACTTCACTGTTTCCAGTCCAAATGATAAAAATATCATCTAAAAAGCGGAGGTAAAGTTTACAGAATTTGAAGTAATCAGAATTAAAAACATGATCATATTCCCAAACATACATCACTGTGTTTGCATACAGTCCACCACAAGGTGACCCCATTGCTACACCTTCTTTTTGAATATAAATGTTCTTGTTAAAATAAATAAAATTATTCTTAAGCACTATCTCTAACAATTGTTCATACAACTCTACTGAGTCATTACTGACTCCCTTTCTAGTATAATAAGTACTGAACATTTTAATTCCTTCATTATGTGGTATAGATGAATAAAGATCTTTAACATCAATAGTTACCAACACATCTTCTTCATCATATATCAATGAATTCAAATTCTCTAAAAAATGCCAAGAATCTTTTAAAAGGTGTGTTTCTGACTTTATGTAATCCTTCAGTTTGTTATCTAAAAATTTTGCTATGGGGTATGTAATAGAACCCTGGGCATCAACTATTACCCTAAAGGGTGGGCTGGTAATGTTTTTATGAATTTTTGGAACCCTGAAAATACTCGGGGTTCTTGGATAGTCCATATTTATATAATTAAACTCATCCGTTGTTAACATCCCTTCAATAAATAGGTCATAAACAATACCCCTAATTTTTCTGTATGCTACATTCTTTTCATTCATTGAACTGAGTAAATATGTATCACTTTCCAATATACTTAACATGTTTTGTGTATAGTCGCTGTTATTAAAAATCGTAATACCTCCGCCTTTGTCAGGTTTAATAAATCTCACTGTGCCAAACGAAAGCGCTCATATCAAGGTGTTTTATTCATTGTTTTACCTCTAATAAACAGTTCTTCATTTCTACTCAGTTTATTGCTTTGTTCAGCAGTAACCAGTCTACCGTGGTTTTGGATTTTGGATAACTGCATTTGACACTATTCCTCTTCTGGTAATCCAAAGATGAGTGTTGTTGTATATTGAGAGGTTTTCTGAATTTCCCCAGTTTATTGATCATTATGTTTTTCTTCTTAATTTGCTGGTAAACTACTCGATAAGACATCCTATTTTTTCATTAAAAGAATATCTATTGTTAGAATTCCAGTGTTATTTTTAAGCCCAGAATCTCTGACTTTGTTGTCATTATCCTTTTAACCCAATTCCTACACTGATTTTTTTTCCAGCAAACATATTTATTCACTTTTCACACACGACATAGGCAATCTTACATTTATACAAATGAAAAACAAACAGCATGCCACAACTTTAGTTGCAACCAGTATACATCACAGACACAACTGAAACAACTGTAGTTGCAAACATTATACATCACTTATAATCTATCCAGTCATTGTCAGTTAAGCATTATATGTCTCATTCAAATCCTGCCTCTTAAACCTCATTCCTGCTCTGCATCTATTATTCCCACAATTCCCATTTTTTCGCATTTTGCTCCCTCCCTTTTCTAAAGATCCCAATTCCGGTTGTTTTATCCCTGTTACTATATTCACTACTTCTAGTAAAGTTGGTCTAGATTTTGATTTCCATTTTCTAGTAATTGTTTTTTGGCAGCCGCCATAACTAGACTCAGCAAGATTTTATTACGTTTAGGCAATTCCGATTCTGTATCATAACTCAAAACAATCATCTCCAAAATCAATCCAATCTGCTCACCCAGCATCTCCAACAGAGCAGTCTGCAGGGAATCCCTAAAGTCTGCCAGCTCATTACACTCCCAAAAACATGTTTTCAGCCATCTATTTCTTGCCCATCACACCTCCAACATTTGCTATTAACCTGAAGAAAAATTCTTCGGAGTCTACTTGTGGTATAAAAATACATATGTAAGCACTTCCAGGCAAAGATCCTATATATTCTAGACTTTTTTTTCCATATTTGGGAGATATACGTAAATCCTCCCATTGTCTCTTTGTGAATTGCTTATCCAGTCTCTCTTCCCAATCCTTTCTAAGCTCCTCTGATTGATTCTTATAATTATCATGCAGTATTTTATATGCTTTACTAATTATTCCTTTTTAACGACAGCTTTTGTTCTAGATTCTATTAAAAACTCTACCAGTGCTGGTCTTTCATTCAGGAGCCCCCTATTTCTTTCTCTTTGCCTATACTCTGATATCATTCCTTGATAGTGAAGGCAGTCTCTAACCTGCAGTCCACATACATTCTTGGCCTTTTCCCATTCTATTACCGTTCCCTCTCTAGTAATTTGCTACCAGTACCTTGGTTCCTTTGCCAGTTCTCTACAATAAATTACATCCCCCCTCTTGCCTATTATCTGTATCCCTAACCACAGTCATCTCTATTGGCAAAATCTCTTTTCTCCATTCTTGTGCTGGTTTGGTTCTTAGAATACTCCCTGCTATTCTATGAATATAATACTCTGTATGATTTTTGTTGTTCTCCTTAAGAGTCTGCAGCCAAAATCCTGATCTCTCATTATTTTTTAAGCTTCTTCCCTGTATCAGCATCATTCCTTTCCACTTTGAATTATAGTTTTCTGCTTGTGCTATGTACAAGAGCCTTAACTGTTTTGCTCTAAAATGCCCCCTCAAATTGGGTAAACCTTGTTCTTTTGGAAGAATCAGCTTATCCCACTTGACACTTGCTGCCTATAATGATTTCTTTACAGATTAAAATGTATCTTTACCTGGAGTTTCTTTTCCTTTTAATAATAATTGATCAGTTACTAATAATATCATTTTTATGCATTTTAACTTTTAGTCAGAGTGCTTGGTTGTCCACTTCAGTTCACTTCTTGGCTGGGATACCTCCTCTGTATTCTGTGTCTGATTAGGATATTGGGAGGTAGTGTGTTTTTTTTCTCACATTCCAAAAACATACTGAAGGCAAACTAGTAGTACTCTAGATTTCCTCATAGGCATGCATGCTTTCTGGACATATCCTGAGATATACCGGAATCTTATTCCAGATTTGTTTCTCTACCTTGCACTCATTAAATGGACTCCAAACTGGATACAGAAGGTGGCAGAAGAATGAATGAATGCCTTGTTTTAGCTGTTTTTATTGTATATTGCTTGATAATAGCTTTTATCATCTGGCCTTATTGCCATTTAAATCTTCAGAATGGGGACTGGATGAAAAGACACATTCTTATCTATTTTCCTTCATTAGCAACTACTCTAGATTGTCAAACTCCTGATTCCATCTACAGCTATTGTTAAGCATCAGGGTTACTGACCAGCTTCCTACCGCTCACCAGATTCCGCTATATCTCCTTGCTATGAATACCAGATATAGAACCCCCCCACCCCTTCACTGGGTGGACCCTAAAACTCATTGGGTGGTGGACATGATGGTAATCACATTTTTTGCGCTGGGGACAGACAGTTATTGAGGTGAAGCAGTGGGAAGCTGAAGAGAGGTTGTTAGCACTAGCCAGAGGGAGGAGATATGTAATGGTGTCAGTGCACACTAGTGTACAGTACTCCACACAAGATGTGGACATCATGCTTTGCCTTCCCTCCATATGTTATTCTCCATTATGGGGTTCCTGGATAGCCAGTGCATATTCCCACATTCATTGAGTGCAAGACAGAGAAAAAAGTTGTAAAATGTCTAGCATCTGCCAACTCTAAGCACTTACAACTTGCTCCAGAGACAGGAGAGTAGACTGTCTGCTACATCAGTGCTACTCCTTTGCTGACTATCCAGGAAGCTGAAGTCTTTTCCTGAACTCAGCTCAGTAGCAGCACAGATGGACATTCTGCCTCTGAATTAGTGGACCAGCAAAAATGTATGCTTTGCATATGATGCCTAGGCTAGTAATCCTAACTTTAACATTAAAAAATAATCTTCCCTTTTCAATGTGGATAATTCCTTGCCAGCTAAGAGCTAATGTAAGTTTCAAACAAAGCTCTGTGCCCCAGCTGACATCTTTTTTTCTAACTGAATGTAGCTGGAAAGGTTTGTAAGGTTATGACAAAGAATATTTTACTGGATGTTCAGGGTCATGGAAAAGGAGCTTTAGTTGATGGTGGCAAAACAGCTGCCAGTTATGCAGTGACTTCACCATCAGAACTATGCTTCCAACAAAGGATCTTCATATACTTTGTTCCAAATAACATGCTGTATATTTATTTCCATTTATAATATATACCACTATTAGTTAAGCCAACAGTGTACCTGCTATAGTATCATTCTACCTATATGTACTGGATTTTTTTCTGTAGTCATCTCCTATAAAAGGCCACTAGCCTAATCACTTCCTGGTTAAGAAAAAGTGAATAAATTAAAAGACAAACAAAATAAATATTTGTATTGGTAATGTTAGAAGAAGATGCACAGACAGTGAAGTGATACCATAAAAAGAGAATTTTTGAGGCTGCTAGTAGGAATACATGTAGTTTCAATATATTTTCTGCACTGACGTTTCATGTGGTTTGCAAAGAAGCAAAGGAAAGTGTGTGAAATACTTATGGACACAAAATGAGCTCAGTATTAAATTGTCATACAAAAAAAAAACATCTTTGTGAAGGCACATGCTTAAGTGTTGACTTAGATGCTTCATGTTAATAGCTAACTTGTCATCATTTCCTCCATCTGGACCAAGAGAACCACTTATTAGAAATGTCTGCATTGCAGCATGTAGTTACATTTAGAGAATACTGCAATAACAATGCACAGGAAATTATTATGCTGGAAAAATCTCACAGAAATGTTTATGCAAACAATTTACCATGTCTTTAGGCATACTGACAATGCTGTGATTTATACTCAAGGGACCATCTTGCATTGCATTTTAAGCAAGTCAAAATAACTATAAAATACATTAGTATTCTTGTTTTAAGTGCCACTTTTTTCCTAAGGTCATGCTATGTTTCTTGATTCCACTTTTCTTGTGTTTGTGGTTTACTTTGAAGAGATCCCATCTTAAAGACATATGTAAGATTTTTTTTCTTGATAATCATTTTATTAATTTTCTTTGCTGGCCATTCTGGTCTTAATCTATTATGTATGAAGTTTTTATGTTTGGTATGCATTTTTTACAGTTTAAATACGCTTGCTGTTTATTTTACCTCAGACAAAACTGTTAAATAATGCATTCTAGTTTAACCTCAACAAGAGGTTTATAGTTTCCTTTAATTGATTCTTTGTAGATATGAATTCGAGCTGCACTGTGTAATATAAAATGAAGTACATCAGTCATGCATTCAGTTACATTGTGGTTACTGTTTTAAACATGCAGTTATAACAATTTATGCTTTCCATTTGTCATGGAATAATGCCCCAAATGCCTTTTTTTAAGCTGCTAAACCTGCTGTTTGAGTTGCTTACTGCCATAAGTATAATGTGTGTGTGTGTGTGTGTGTGTGTGTGTGTGTGTGTGTGTGTGTGTGTGTGTGTTTGTGTGTGTGCGTGTGTGTGTGTGCGTGTGTATATAAAACATACATACATACAAACAGACACATGCAAAGATGACATCAAAAGTAAGAGTATCATTCTGTTTGTGTTGATGTGAATAATTGCCATCTGTGCCAGGGAGTATAGGGCAGTGCATGTGTAACATATGCCGGCATAGTTAGCTGGAGTTTTGTGTCATTTGACTATCACACTGAATTGTACAGATGCTTGTGTTAAAAATGTATCAATAGTGTTATTATAACTGATTAAATGTATATGTTTAAACAAAGAATTCTGGAAGGGAAGAGTAGAAGTTTTTGAAATTGTACTATAACGTTCAGATACTGCAACAGATTTTAGCAAAGCTCTGAGCGTGCATTGTACCAGAGTCAGGTGATCAAATGTGATGTCAATCTATAGCCAGCACTGAGAGGATGGAACTCATATAGCAGTTTGTTTTGTTTTCTTTGGAACCCGATATAAAGATCTATGTCAATTATCACAGTTCAGTTCAGTTAGTTTGAAGCTCATCATCTTGACTTGTGGAAGTAAGCATCTCAGCATCTTGTCCTGCCTTGCTGTATTAAATTAATTAGGAAACAGTTAATCTTTAGAAGATCAGGAAATACAGTGAGATTAGTTAAGTACTTTTTTTCTGCATCTGTGTGACTCTGTCCAAATGTGTTATTTTATATCTCCTGTGTTTAAAACTTAGATATTTAGTATTCTCATGTTTTATATTTTATTATTTATTATTAAATATTTTCATACCTTTCATTCTGGCTAGTCTTTTAGAGACTACTTTTAACATCTTGAGAGTAATTGTTCTTATTTTAGTGATGCAGAAGCCACTCCAAAAAGCCATCCTGCTTTGGTTGCACTCTACCATTTATATTAGCATCGATTTTACTCAGTATAATTGGATACCCTTGGAAGAAACTGGGAGTGTTTGACTGGTGGCAGTGTGGTTACCTTATAGTCTGGGCAGAAGGGGTAAATCTGTTCCAGCCTTTCCCAGGAGTGTGTGTGAAAATCAAATACCCAGGTTTGTGTGTGTCAGTTACTTGGAACTGGGACACAGTGTTCCAAAGTGAATCTTGTTTGGGATCCAGAGAGACAGAGAGCCCAGACCCAGGTCTGGAGGGTGTTCCCTTTGTGCTCTTGAAGGAAATTGTCAAAGCACAAAAACAAACACAAACTGAACTGCAAATCCCCAAATGAAGAAAACAAATGACTCCAAGCCACAAGTGATGTAAAGTCAGCGCTTTCGTTTACTTAATTTAGCAAACTTCTTCAGACAAACAAGTTAAAAGAACAATCAAAGGATCCTCCCCTGGTTGGCTGACAATACAACCAAAAAAATTTGGTAATGTCTTACCTACCTGTCGTTGATGTCCATCCTGGGCCCGTAATGTCTCACCTACCTGTCGTTGATGTCCACCCTGGGCCTGTAATGTCTCCCCTACATGTCATTGATGTCCACCCTGGGCCTGTAATGTCTCCCCTACATGTTGTTGATGTCCACCCTGGGCCCCAAACAGAAGTGGTCTAAAGAACCCATCATTCCTTTTTGTATACACCTCTCTAATCAACTGTTTAACAAGTCCCTTTGGGTAACCCCTCTTGATGAACATATCCTTCAAAAGGTTACACTCAACCTGGAACTCAGAATCAAGCGACACGATTCTGGCTGCCCTAACAAGTTGACCCTTGACAACCGCCCTTTTCTGATAAAAAAGGGTGGGAACTGGTGTAGTGTAGGAAGGCATTGGAATAGGTAGATTTCCTAAAAATCTTAGAAAGAAATCTCCCATTAGATCTATCATTAATAAATTCAACGTCCAAGTAAGCTATTTTATCATTTTGGAATTCTCAAGTGAACTCCAGAAAATTGGTAAATGTTGTGATATGCTCAACCAAGGCTGATGCCATAGACAAATGATAAAAATATCATCCAAATAATGGGTGTACCAGACTCCCTATGTTGGAAGGTTACATCCCTGAAAAGAAAATTTTTCTCCCAGTATGCCATCACAGTATTAGCAAAGGTGGTACCACAGGGAGAGCCCATGACAATGCCATTTTTTGTAAATAAAATTCTTTATTAAAAATAAAATAGTTGTTACTGAGCACCAAGTCCAATGAATTCAGTCAACTTGATAGTGTGACCATCCACTTGTTTCTCCAACAAATAATCCCTGACCCAATTACACCCAATGTCTTGAGGGATTACAGTGTATAAATCTTGAACATCAATTGTGAGGAAGTTATACTCACTGCTGTAAGGCAAATCATTGATGGCTTTCAAAAAGGCCCAAGAATCTTTACAAATATGAGGCTCAGCTGAAAGTACATACTTCAATTTGGTGTCAATAAATTTAACACACCCAAAAGTAATTGATTGTCTACCATCCACAATCGGGCATAATGGGGGGTTATTTAGATCTTTATGTATTTTTGGCAGCCCAAAAATAACGGGCACCATGGGGTTAGTAATATCCAAATAATGGTACAAATCAATGTCCACAGACCCATCAATAAAGAGGCCATTAATGAAACCCCTTATACGCTGATAAGCCCCATTAATCTCATTTCTGGACACTCGTTCATAGGCCCTACCAGCCAAAAGTGAACACATCCTCCTACTATTATCCTCATTGTCAATGAAAATAAGCCCCCCACCTTTATCTGGTTTTAATATACTGATACCTGCAAACCTCAAATTAAATAACACGTCCCTTTCAATTGGAGATACATTGTGGAAGTAATTACCATATATGGACCTATTATTAAGTAAATGCCTGATCTCATTCTCACACAATTTCTCAAACAACAAAATAGAGGTATGCAATGGGGGGTTGAAAATGCTGGCAATTCTAAAATCATTGGTTAAATTACTAGAATTACCAAACAAAACATTTAAATTCAGCTTCCTGGTAAAGCATTTCAAATCCACCAAGGTTTTGGCCAAATCACTCTGTGCAGTGGGCACGAAGGTACACCCTTTAGCAAGAATCTCGACCAACATAGATGATGGTGTAAAGCATGAATAATTAAACATTTTAAAGTCTTTAGTGCTATTGAATAAAACTTGCACTGTAGTCTCATGTGCTAATGTTGGACAAATAACAGCAAACCCAAGGTGAGTGTCCACTACCTCCACCACCTGTTCTGCTGCTTCCTCTTCTTCCAACGCCCTTGCTGAGAGTTGCACTGCTGACCCCCTGAGTTCATGCCACCAGCTCCCCGAAAATCCTGCGATGAAGAAGGATGAATAACAGCATCAGTAGAAGTGCTGTTATAAGTGACACAATTCCATTGGTTAGAAATCCTCTCAATTCTCCTAATGCCTACTCCCACAGAATCCATATGATTCAATTGACCAGATGGTCCTGATCCTAGAGATGGAACATCCGCAGAATTGGTCCCAGCAATCCCATTCCCATTACTGGCTAAAGGTTTATTGTATCCATTCATAGGGGGTGGGGGGTATGCCAACCTGTGTCCGTAATCGTGCTTGTCCCTGTTCAATTTCCTTAATTTAGTCGCTCTAATTTTGAGCAAAGTACTGTCAATACTAGACAAAATACATGTAAATTCGTATTTATAACATGCAAAATCATTGTCGGCCTGGATATCAGCATCCAGACAAATAAGTTCAGTTTTAAGGATATCAGTCTGTGAATTATAGTCCTTAATCAACAGTTCTAAAAATTCGCAACCCTGTCGGTCAAAAAGGCGCGATAATTCAATGTGAAAAGTTGAGTTGGAAACAAGTCTAGTGGGGTACCCCCACTGCCTTACCCCCTTAGGGACCTGTTGCCTATTTACACATTCCCTCAAATACTAAACTTCCAATTGGAGTTTCTTGAATTTAAACAACTTGTGGTCAGACAACTTCAAATTGACGACAATAATGTTCCTAGCCTCCCCAGAAGGGCCTGTTGGTATATCAGAAGAAACAATAACAGTTCCAAGTAAAACCGGCTCCTTGAACCAATCATTCAAACACGGTACCGTAGAAAGCTTACTCACAAGCCCTTAGTGTGGACTGCTCGACTGACAGGAACCGTTAAAAGGATGACAAAAATCCGATGATGCCCTTAGGCCAGGATTGCCCAGGTTGGTGGAAGAAGCAGAGGCAATGGGAAAAGCCCCTCAATCCTGCGATCCTGAAGGGTGGGTGGAATCCATAGCGTCTGAAGGTTGCAAAGAACTTCCACTGATTTGGCTATATAAGCCGTCAACACGTTGAGTTAAAATCTGTATCAATGCAGTCATATTCCCAATAGCATCAGAGCCAGAAGAAGCAGTAAGGCTCACACTGGGAAATAGCACTTGCGACGCAGGAGTAGGTTCATTCTCCATATTAAACCTACAAAGCACAAAAACAGACACAAACTGAACTACAAATCCCCAAATGAAGAAAACAAACATCTCCAAGCCACAAGTGAGGTAAAGTTAGTGCTTTCATTTACTTAATTTAGCAAACTTCTTCAGACAAACAAGTTAAAAGAACAAATCACTTAAATAGGCAACCATCAATGACATCATCAAATATGAGTATACAATCCACCCACATTTAAAGCTAAAAATCTAAATTTGTATAAAAAGTTAAATACACATATATAAAAATATAATATGCAAAAAACACAAAATACATTGCCAAAGCACCATCGGATATGAAAAGTTTGTAAAAAACCAACATAGAAAAAAAATATGCGTATATTAAATAATGTAAACATATATATATATATATATATATATATATATATATATATATATATATATATATATATATATATATATCTATCTATATATCTATATATATATCTATATATATATATATAAATATATATATATATATATATCTCTATCTATATATATATATATATATATCAAAATAAAAATAAATATATAATCACACATTTAAACATATGTGCACAAAATTATATATATGTGTGTATCACACTCCATCCATACAAACATTCATACATTCACACAGTACATTTCAATATAATGAACAATATACACGATTAAACAGGGGTGCCATATTACCTAGCCAAAGATTTCAGCTTGAGAATACATTTAATGGATAGATTATCATTGAGTCCCGGGGGGGGGGGGCATGTGCGTTAAGTCTAAGCTGCCAGACTAATTCTTTCTCATCAAGTCTCAATGATAATGGCCCCCTCTATCATCCAAGCCAACCTTATCTATAGCCATAAACAAAAATTCATGGGTAGGTTTAATTTTCACATGCCTAGCCAGGGCATTATTTAAATTAAATTTCCCAATACTATACACATGTTCATAGATCCTATTTTTCAGGGGTCTCTCTGTACTATCGATATAAAATGCTGGACAATTTCGGCAAGTACCCAAGTAAACGACCCCCTTTGAATCACAATTAAACCTTTCCTTGACAGAATAACGTTAGTTACGTACCATGAAGGTATTAGCAGTTTTAATATGTTTACAAAAATGGCAACATCCACATTTAAACATACCAGGATGAGGGGAATGGTGGAGGGACATACAGCCTTCCACTAATGCTTTCAAATTCCAGCCCTTCCTAAAAAACACCTTTGGTGCATCCCCCACTCTATCTCTACTGGTCATATCCTCATGTAAGAAGCACCAATTAATTAAAATGGATCTAATTAGGGGTGCATCCAATGAAAAAGTAGTAATTAGAGATAGAGTGGGGGATGAGCCCAAGGTGGTTTTTAGGAAGAGCTGGAATTTTTAAATGTGAATGTTACCGTTTTTGTAAACATATTAAAACTGCTAATAACTTCACGGTACGTAACCTACATTTTTCTGTCAAAGAAAGGTTTAATTGTGATTCAAAGGGGGTCATTTACTTGGGTACTTGGGTACTTGCCAAAATTGTCCAGCATTTTATAACGGTAGGACAGAGAGACCTCTGAAAAATAGAATCTATGAACATGTGTATAGTATTGGGAAATTTAATTTAAATAATGCTCTGGCTAGGCATGTGAAAATTAACCCTACCCATGAATTTTTGTTTATGGCTATAGGCAAAAATTGGCTTGGATGATACGGAGAGACCATTATCGTTGAGACTTGATGAGAAAGAATTAGCCTGGCAACTTAGACTTAACGCACATGCCCCCCCGGGACTCAATGATAGTCTATCCATTAAATGTATTCTCAAGCTGAAATCTTTAGCTAGGTAATACGGGGCCCCCTGTTTAATCGTGTATATTGTTCATTATATTGTATTTTAATGTGTGAATGTATGTATGTATGTTTGTATGGATGGAGTGTGATACACACATACATATAATTTTGTGCACATATGTATAAATGTGTGATTATGCATTTATTATATATATATATATATATATATATATATATATATATATATATATATATATATATATATACATTTACATTATTTGTATACATATATATATTTTTTTCCTATGTTGGTTTTTTACAAATTTTAATATCCGATGGTGCTTTGGCAATATATTTTATGTTTTTTGCGTATTATGTTTTTATATATAAATGTATTTAACTTTTTATACAAATTTGGGTATTTAGCTTTAAATGTGGGTGAATTGTAGACTCATATTTCATGATGTCATTGATGGTTGCCTATTTAAGTGATTTGTTCTTTTAATTTGTTTGTCTGAAGAAGTTTGCTAAATTAAGTAAACAAAAGTGCTAACTTTACCTCACTTGTGGCTTGGAGTCATTTGTTTTCTTCATTTGGAAACTTGAAGGATTTTGTGCTTGATGCAGAGAGCTGCATCTGAAAATACTGTGTAAATTCATTTCTCTTTTTAGTAACCATCTCTCACCGGTGTCAGTGGTGAGGATTGAGGCTCCTTGATTACTGGCCTGGGTTAGAGAGGACGTCACACAGTATATAGCAGCAACTGGCACATTATATTACAGAATGTTGCTTCAAGTAAGCTAGTAAGAAAGATGGTAGCATAGGCTGAAAACATAAGCTGAAGTATTAGAAACTAGAATATTAGAAAATGTTTGTTAAATGTTTGCAAGACCATTAAATAATGAGGTCTTAGTTATATGCATTTTATTGCAGAGTGGCAAGTGTACCTGGTATATATGGTCAGATGACCACAAGTGTTACCTGACAATAAATCCCCTAACTGATACTTGATGCTTCACAGTCTCCTATTGCTTTTATCTTAGAGTTTGTCAACTTTAGGTCTACATAATAATATTCGTAATGCAATAGTATACAAAAAGAATAGATCATATGCTTTGATCAATAAAATCTATGTATCTGGTCTGCTTTTGTTTGTCAGAAAACATCACAGTGTTTAAGTCAAAGTGGTTGAGTCTTTTCCTATTAGAAGAATAGGGAACTTGCACTTACTACTCCAATGTCAGCTTCTTGAGTATTACATCATCATTTTAGTATGCATGATTGTACTCGAAAATTAACACCAGGAACACTGATCTGGTTCCGATTGGACTTTCTACATATACCACCCTCATGCATATCTGAGCAGTGGTGATTGCTTTGTCTGTACTGTGGTCTGTCATCGTTGATGGCTTCCTGCTGGAAAGTAGGAGGGGAAATGACTTGAGGAATTTCAGGAGCTCACCTGTGAGATACTTGAAGGGCCAGCGCTGTGTGCATGGTCCATTCTCTACACTTCTTCTCTGTCTACTTTAGTATTTTGTAAGTCTTTTTTGATTTGGAAGAGTATTTAGTTGCTATTTCTTACTAGTTAATATGAACTAGCAACCAGACTGAGTTTGTCTAGCTACAAGATGGTATATTAACCATTGACCAATTTGACAGAAATGTTCTTTCTTTTCTTTATGTCTTTCTTTCCTTCTTTTTTTGTTTAAACAGGCCACTCCAGTAAATACCAGCCGACCTTCTTTACAGGTCTATATCAGAAGATCGAAGTTTCAAAATTTCAAATCTGATATGGTCGACACCATATGATCGAAGCTTTGAAACATTGTATCTTTTAACAGGGATCTCCGTACAGCACGGAAAGGGAACATTTCCCTGTTCTGCACTGTAGTGCAATCTCGGAATTGGTATATTTAAGTGGGGGGTGCAGGGGGGCTTGGCCCCCTACTTAGAGCATTTAAATGGTTTGTCTTTGTAGGTAGTTGTGTTTCATTACATTTTCAGTGTTTCAAAACTTTGATTATATGGTGTTGACCATATCAGATTCAAAGTTTTGAAACTTCAATCATGTAATATAGACCCTTTCTTACAATGGATGCTGGTAATATTCTTAGGTTCATAGGTTCATAGATAGGTACTAGGCTATCTGCCCAAAGGCATTTATAATCCTAGCTGGAATGTGTTGGCTTTCACCGCCTCCTTAGATTAGTTCCCTGTGCCTCTGTCCAGCAGAGCCATTGAAGTGATCCCTGGGGTATACTTTCTGTTTCCCATCCACTTGTCATGGTTTCTCATGAAAAGGGTTAGCGAGGAGCTCTGCCTAATGTAGATTGGAATCTTGTTCCAGAGCATGGGAATTCTCAGGGACAGGAATCTTTCCCTCTAGCGCATCCTATTTATTGTTGTGGTGAGGTTTAGATCCCTGGAGTGTGTGGCTCGAGGGGATATGGTTTTCTTTAGGTGGAGCATGTCCATCAATTCTGGGTTGGACATGGCCTTGTATGTCAGGCAGAGATCACCTCTGAGTAGGTGGTATGCAACCAAGTACAGCTGGAGTTTCTTCAGTCGAGCTGTATAGGGCATCTGCTTGAGGCCAGTGATCTTCTTGGTGAGGAACTTCTGTGGTCTTTCCAGTTGTTGCAGATGTCTTGTAAGGTACATCCCAAATGGGGCATTGTACTGTATGATGGGTCTGATGAGTGATGTGTAGAGGGGCCCAATGACGTCTTTTGATCTGGATGCAAACCCTTTTGAGATTAGGTGGGCCACATAGAAGAATTTTCTAACCACTTTGGCAATGTGATTATCAAAGGAGAGGTTACTATCTACTTGGGTCCCCAGATCCCTTATTATGTCTTCTGTATTTAGGGGGCTACCACCTATGTGGTAGTTTGTGGGTACTTTGTTTTACCCAAAGGGGATGACTATGCACTTTTTGGCATTTAGCTTGAGACCATGGTTTTGACACCAGGTATCTGTCTCAGTGAGACCCTTTTGGAGGATGTCTGTGTCAGCCGGAGAGTCAATTATAGCTCCTAGTTTGCAGTCATCTGCGAACTTGGTAATCCATAGTCCTCCTGTGCTTGCCTGTACCTCTGAGAAGTATATGCCGAACAGGAGGGGTCATAGGACTGAGCCCTGGGGAATGCTACTTGTAACAGGTTTAGAGTCAGACCTAGCTCCTGCAACTCTTGCCATGTGGGTTCTGTCTGTGAGCTAGTTGGCAACCCATCTCATGACGTAGGGGTTTATGTTCAGGCTGGTGAGCTTATCTATAATACCTGAGTGGGGAATAGTTTGTAGGCCTTTGCGAGGTCTAGGTAGGCTGTGTGGACAACCTTTCCCTCGTCTATAGCCTGGGTAACTGTCTCAAAGAAGTCCACCAGGTTTAGGAGGCATGATCTGCCCTTAACAAAGCCGAACTGGGTTGGGTCCAGTGTTTGGAGGTTTCCAATGTCTCTGTTAATGAGATCCATGATGATGCACTCCATAGCTTTGCAGACCAAGCTAGTCAGGCTTATAGGGCGATAGTTCCCGGGGTCCATTGTGGCTCCACCTTTGTGGAGCGGAATAACCGATGCTGTGCGCCACTCTGTGGGCATGTAGCCTGTGGAGAGGCTGAGTTTAAACAGTGTGTTTAGGTGAGGGTTAGTTCATCTTTGAGCTCATATAGGACGCAGCCTGGGACACTGTCCAGTCCCATTGATGCTGTTTTTTTGGCTTTGGAATGGGCTGTTTTAACCTGAGTGTCTGTGATTTCAGGGGCACTACATTCTTCTGGTATAGTTATGGGCCCTTTTGGGGGTGAGAAGGGGGTGAAGTTTGCACTGAACCTGTCTGCCAGGATGTTGGCTATATCGGTCAGTTCACTGTATTTTGTGCCATTTTGCACTAACTCCGAGCAGATCTGAGAATTGCCACTTAGATTCTTGCCATAGCTAAAGAATGCCTTGTGGTTATCTTTGGAGTCCATGGCAATTTTTCTTTCGAAGCTAGCCTTGGATGATTTTATGAGGGAACGTAGTTTCTTGCTGATACTGATCAGGGATGTCGTCCCTTCTTGGGATTTTACTCTTTTATGTACTAGTTTCCTCCTTCTATTGTATAGCTTGTTTATGGCAGGGGTCCACCAGACTGGTTTCCTTTTCTTGGAGGAGTGAGTCTTGGTTTTGTTTGGGATAGCATGATCCATGCATTCTTGTAGGTGCCCGTAGAGTGGATTAGTAAAAGATTTTGCAGCTTTGACAGTGCTATCCTTTAGCATGGGGGCTTTGAAACTTTCCACCTCAGTCTTAAGTAACGTGAAGTTTGCTTTTGAAAAGTTTTTCATGGTGGTTTCTTTGACCGGGGGTGGTGGCGGAATGTGGCTATCCAGAGTGATTAGTTTATGGTCAGATCTAACCAGCAAGGGGTTGACCTCCGGTGTGGAACACCAGTCGTCCATATTGGTGATGACCAGGTCCAATATGTTATCACCTCTGGTGAGGGTGTTAACCAGTTGATCCAGGGTGTTTGAGTTTATAAATTCTAGGAAATGTTGGGCCAGGGAGTTCATACTTGAGTAGTTCTCCCAGTTAATGTTTGGATAATTGAAATCACCCAATATCAGGGTGTTTGGTAGGACCTTTATGTTTCCCAGTGCTTCCAGGAATGCAGAGTGGGGGTCCTGGGACATGGTGGGTGATTTGTAGCAAGCTATAATTTGAATAGCAGTTTTGCCCATTGTTAGTTGCACGTGATTGATCTCTAAAGCATCGTGCTGTGCCACTAACCTGGAGGTGTGGGTATCCTTGATGAAGTTGGATACTCCCCCGCCTTTTGTATTTCGGTCCGGGTTTTGTGGCCGAAATGTATGGTATGAGTTGTAGCCTGGTAGTGCTGGGGTGCTCTCTGGAGCCTTAAACCAGGTTTCTGTTACTGCACATATATCGATTTTCTCCATACTGTGGAGTGCCTGGAGTGTTTGCATTTTGAGGTTTAGACTTCTGGCATTGAGCTGCATTACCCTCAGTTTTTTGTTACTTGTGCTATTTACGGTGGTGGGTTTGTCTTTTGAGCCTTGCCTAAAAAAGACACTATGGGGGTGGCAAGAGCCTTGGACAGTATTCGAAAGCCTAAGGGTGACAGGTGCAAGCAGTCTCTAGCAAAGCAGTGTGGCTTGTCGAGCATGTCATCCCAAGCTGACAGACACTGGATCCCCTTTGAATGACACCAGAAGCTTAGTCAATTGTTGAAATTGATAATTTTTTTCTCTATACTGTGGTATCATTCTTGGTGAGGGCAGGATGCTACTCAGGGTCAGGGTCATACCAGCCTGGGCTACGTGATCAGAGAACTCCTCCATGTCTCTTTTCATGTAGTCCAGGGAGGTATGGCTCAGGTAATTCACACCAACATGGACAATGACAGAGTCATATTTGTACTTGTTCTGGAGTGACCTGAGTGGTTGTGTTATGTGGCGGATCCTGGCACCTGACAGGCAACTAACAGTAACCTTCTCCTTGTTCAGCCTAGTGAGAGGGATGTCAGTGTGCCTGACTATAGAATCACCTATTACTAGTGTGCTGGGTATGTTATTTTGCCTTAAGGGCTGTGATTGTGTGGCACACTCGTTTTGTGAAGTATGTGTTTCATGGTTTGTGTTGTGCGGTGGAGGTTGCTTGGATGTCTGCTTTGGAGGTCTCTGTTGCTTTTGCAGATTTTTATTTAGGGCCTCCGAGTATGTTTTTGTGTATTTATGTGTGTTTTTTGCCAGTGCTGGCTTCATAGGTCTATGTGAGACCAGACTGGTGGTGTGATGCAAGTAATTCCCTTCTCCTCTTGACTGTCTGGTCCAGTCTTGGATTGAGAAAGCTTAGCCTCCAGTTTGGCTGTATAATTGCATCTCTCGCATGTATTAGTGTTTGGTGGAAGGAGGAGAGGGTTGTCTGTGTATGAGGCAATTGTAACATTGCCTCAAAATGCCCAGATTCACCAGTTGCACTGGAGAGTACACCTGAAACTGCCCTTTGGACATGCCTGGATAGGTACAGTGAACTGTTTTACTGATTGGCTGGTAAGGTCGAATAGAGAGCCTTGTCCTTCTCTACAGTATAGGGGGGGGTCTAGTGCTAAGGTTTATTAGTGCTTGCTATGTGTTTTGGGCAAGTGCAGGGATGAGAAGTAAATGATTTGAGTGCTTAAATTGAATGTTTGTCTAGTTCTAAGGGAAAAATTGAAGAGTAGACTTTGTGGAGCCGGGAATATTTATACCCTAGCTAACCGGTGCTGCCTGGCGTGCAAAACCACACAAATGCAGGTTTTATAGAAGGGAAATCAAAGAGAAACTTCCTTCTATCCAAGTAAGGTATGGCCAAACACAGAAACTTGTAACACAGCCCTGAATTCAGCACTAACCTGAAAACTGGACTAAACTAGCTTAGAAAGGTGGGAAAACAAGTTTTTTTTTTTTTTTTTTTTCAGAAAATAAAGCAGATACAATAAAAAAAAAACACTTTAAATGCACAGAAATGGCTATCACACTTGATTGTTTAGCCTACAACAGTTAGACAGGTAATTTAAACACAAAAATGACTTTGTTAAAGTGCAGGCAGTAAAATAAGTACAATATGTAGCTGAAACAAGTTTTTTAAATCACAGAAACTCTAGAAAATCGGCGTTTTAGGTGGAATTAGCTAAAGGCAGCAAGAAAATGCAGAAAAATGATACTTAGTCACTCCAAAGTCTCTCTTTTGTCTCTCTGCTGCTGTAGAACTCTGCAGGGCAACAGACAGGAGCTTCCTGAGCTATATACTAGCACAAAAACCTTGCAAATGTGGGTTTTATAGCAGGGAAATGAAAGAGATAGAAATTAGCCCAAAATGGCCAATAAACTACTAATTTCTGGGCTGAAACCACTCTTCCAGGGACAGATAGGCTGCTCAAAGCTCCTTCTCTCACAGTGAACAGAGAAACTTCCTTCTATCCAAGTAAGTTATGGGCAAACACAGAAACTTGTAACACAGCCCTAAATTCAGCACTAACCTGAAAACTGGACTAAATTAGGAGAGATTTTAAGATGGCTGCAATTAGGAGAGATTTTAAGATGGCTGACAATTCTAGCATTGTTACAGATATTTTTATGTTGCTTGTAATCTCACATTCTGGCATACTTGCATCATTTTACTTTTTATGTAATGTACTTTTTATTTTTTACATTGGTATAAGGTTTTGGTTAAAATCATCTACCTTGAACATCCTACTCAACAAGTGTACAAATAAATAGATACTATATATATATATATATATATATATATATATATATATATATATATATATATATATATATGGAACAAGAGTAAAAAATTTATATTTTCCGGATACTTTGTAGTTTGTAGTATATTTCAAATAGATTGCCAAACTACATAAGAGAAAACATTGTGATGAAAAAAAATACTCTGAGAATAAATTCATGACTTAACTATTTCCCATTATAACCATTCTATAGATTGTTGAATAGCAGCTTTATTCTTCCAAACATCTTCTCCTCCATATTGCACATATACTATAAAACACATTTTTATCACTTCTGACCAATTCTGTACATTTAAAAGTTTCACACTTCGAATGCAATTAGTAGAGATTTTAAGATGGCTGACAAGTAAGAGCACCTGTGAAGAGCATTGCAATCAAAATAGATTTCTACAGGAAGCTGACAGCATATTAATGTGGGAAAGTAAAATTTTATGTGTGAACAATATTTTTAATAAACCTTCAGAAAATTAAATAAAAGTGAAAATGTTCCTGTCAAATTATCTTCCTAAAATTCTGGTAAAACAAAAGTAGCAGTGAGTGTTTCAAAACCTTGCTATGGAAATTATTCCTTGAAAAAAGACTTTCAGCAAGTATTACTGTACAGGAATTCAGCTTTGATATAGTGATTTTCAACCCAGATCTGATGATTTACAGAAAACACAGTGAAACAAAATGAAATTCTAAAAGCCACAACTGAAACACAGAAATGCCAGTCAGATAATGGCTATGGTGGGATAAAAGGAGAAGAAACACTCTAATTTGTAGTAAAGCGAAATACATGGATGTTAAATAAAAGATCCTGAAAACAGAGAAACAAGATCAAATATAAGAATAGTCAGCGTATTGGAAAAAATAGTAGGCAGTGACATATAGGCACAAATATCATGAAAATGAATGCAAGTACTAACATTTGGGACTGAGAGAGCATTTGGAACAATAGGAAAGTTTATGCCAAGAAATCCACCTGCTACACCCAGTAGAAGTGAAATGTCTTTCCTTATTGGATAATGGGTTAGTACTAAAAATAAAATGGGCTAAAGCCCCAATAAAAATGGGGCAAAATGCTGTCAGATTTGATAATAGTTATCCAACCAAAACTCTAAAAAAGGAGAATTGTGGCCATTGTTTAATCATCTAAAGGAAAATAATATTAAAGTCTATTTGTTATATCCATTGAGCCAGAAATTATTAGTTTTCTCTGAACCTAGAATTTTTAAAACATTAAGAACAATAACGTGATACCTGCTTAAGAAGTAATGGATTGCTTCACTCCTACAATGAAAAGAACATTTGAGAATCATAACTACGGCGCAACATCTAAAAATATAGTGTCCATTTCATCATTATCTGCATATTCATTTAAAGTCAAAAGAAAGCTCTACCTTTCATTGTTGCATGTCTGTTATTAGAGTACCCATTTTCTACGATTATACTCTGCCTTTAAACATCATGAGATGTGAATAACAAAAGATTTGTTAAAATGTGGACTTGAACATGTGTGTATGAAACTAGGATGACTCGATTAGACATCTGTTTAGTAATACTGCTTAAAATAAGGTAAAAAGCTCATTTATAGCAAGAAGAATAGTTTAGTGACATAAAATTCTTATAAGTTTATTTACAACCTAATTGAAAAAAGTTAAATTGGTTTAACATTATAAACACTTGGAGGAAAAGGGACTTTATAAGGTAACAAGTTATAATCCTTTAACAAATGACATGCCTGTAATGGCATGAATAGGTAACATTTGTTATGAATAATATACATTAGCACTGAATGTTTAACTATAAATCATTCCCTTTAATGATTTCTTATGTCATATTTTAAATGTTGAATAAGTTATAAAGAAAATGTTAAAAACTTATCTTATATTATCAAACATTTTCTTTGAAAGACTAAAAATGTTTCTGACTCTGAAGTGAGAGCAAATAACCAGATTTCTGGCCAAAGAAAGACCATAGAGTTGATGCTTCTTGTAGTAAAGAGGAAAATTCAGAGCTATTACTTGTGGGTAATAGAAACTTGGTCAGAGAACTGCCTTTGATACTAATGGCATTTGCAGAGAACAGGAATACATCAATGTGATGGCAGGTTGATGTGTTGTATTAAATAAGTCAGTAGATGGGAATGTTTAACGCTTGTCATTAATAATGTACTACAGAATATTCTTATGGTACATGGTACATTCTTATGGTATGGTATATATGGTGGGGCAGTTTTAATATTCTTTATAAAAAGACTTAGCCAGGGAGATTTGAAACTTTTCCTGCTCTAGATTGCAACCAACTACACTGATTTTTATTAGTCTCCTGAGTGAAAATATGTTAGGAGAGTTGCTGCACATTGTTGTAAAAGGGAATACTCAGAACAACTACTCATACATATGGGAAAAGACCAGACTACGAATGGTCGGTAGTTGGGAGATATAGTAGACTCTTGCCTTTGTAACAGTGTGAGATAATAATAATAAACAATAAACTCTAATTGTAGAAACATGACTCAACACAAACAGCTTGGGAGAGTGATATCATTTTATTAGTAATGTATGGTGTCTTTTATTCATAGAGAAACTTGAGACAGGAGTAAACAAGAAGATATAAAATGGTTACTTGTGAAGTGAGGTGTTGCAGTAAAAAAATTATTATTACTCCACAGTGTAACGACTGATTTAGACTGCTTATTGAAAATAACTAACAACACAGCCATGCAAAAAAAAAAAAAAAGAAAAAAGAAAAACTACAATTCTGCCAAACAGTGTTTATTCACTGGTGCATCGTCAAAAAACCTTCCAAGGAGAATAAAATCAAGAAATAAAAAAACACTTTATAATGAGAAAAAAACTTTCCAGTTCGAAGAATGGTCGTCCATCTTGTATCAACGTATTAAATTTAAGAATGCACACACTTTCTTTAAACAATAAAACATTTTTTAACATTATCTCCCGTAAAAAAACTCCAGTTTCTTTATTCAAGAACAGTAGGTTTTCAAACAATCCACCTTACCATCATGAACTTTTGCAGAATCAGATGCCAAACGGTTATACTTTGGCTACTGCATTTATAAGTGACATTCATTGGTTAGATAATGACAATAAATCCTAAGGGAGAGAACAGTAGACTTCATTATTTGATCTGAAAGAAAGATAAAAATCCCCCATTCAACATTAAAAATTAACAAACAACAAAATGTGGCTGGTCTTGTATAATTAGTTTCAGTATAAAACATCAGGCCCTGTGGTATCACTGCTTATTAAGAATGCTCTCAAAACATTTAAAAACTTTATAGACACATTAGCATAAAGAACTAGCTTAATATACTGTTCCCATTTTCTGTTACTAAATGTTTAATACCAAACTCAAATAAATCAGTATTGAAATAATGGAAGGAATATATATATATATATATATATTGTTTAGAATTGGGTTAATTCTCTTAATGGTAAAAATACCATATTTATAGAAAACCTAACTTTAGAATCCTTGATTCGAATTGCAGTGGAGGAACCCTAATGATCTTCACATATGGGAACTGGGGGTTAGGTTATCTTGCCCTGAATTACATAATAGATAGTCCTGTATTTTTTTCTTTTTTTCCTCTGTTATTTGGTTATATGTGTGTGAACTGTCATTGTTTTTGACAAGGATTTGTCAAGATTAGCTTAGAGTACAAGTGTGTGTGTGTGTGTGTGTGTGTGTGTGTGTGTGTGTGTGTGGGGTGGACTATTGCCTGGATTCTCCATGTCCGGTAGAAGTAGTGGTGGTACATAATGTATTATGACTACAACATATCATGTGACTTCCTGATGAGATATTTTCTGGGGAGAGGTTATGCTGCACCATCTCATGATGCATGCATACAACCTTGTATGTCTCAGTGTGTAACTTTACCGTTTTCTGTGCACATATGTTTATGTACTTGCAAGGGACACATGCTTGCTGTCTACATGCAGACAGGGGGAAATATGTAAAAGACTGGGGCTTATGTCTGTCGGTTTTAACAAGTTCTCTGATGTGCCTATTATTTTTCAGCAACAGCAGAATATGACAGTAATCATGAAAACTGCTGCAGGAGATAGGAAAAAGGAAATGATTGTTAGTTCTCCTGACACATATTTTAAATATACTAACCCGTATAGAAATATATTTAGTATAACATCAGGATAGATTTACTTACATCAAACTTCCCATTGTGCCTTTTTAGTGCAGATCTGGATGGCAGATTTGCTCATTAGGCAACTCAGCCATTGCACACCCTTGCTGAGGCTGCTACTGAGGAACATGAGGGGAATACAGCTGGGATTTAATTGCTGGAGGGTATCATGGTCCTTCTGTGGCAAGTAGCCTACCTGCATTGCCAGAGGTGGCCCATCTATAACTGCAGCAGGTAATGGAAGCTGCAGGGAGAAAGCAGTAGACAGGTATGTGGTCCAATTATAGTACTTCATGTAGTGGATTGCAGATTCATTCACTCAGCCACTATCAGGCCTCCAGGGTAGAATGTGGCCCATACTACTAGCCATTGTAATCCATCTTGTGGTGATGGATCCTTCTAATGTCCATATGGCATGGACAGCAAATGTCATACTGCTGCTCAGTTCTCACCCTCTCTCCAGTAAGGTGGAGTCACCCATATGTGTAACCATAGGATTGCTATGTGCACAGCTATAGATCACCATATAGATGAGACAGGCATGCATGTTGCAGGTGTGATCCCTTCCTGTTCTGTAACTCTGCACATCTTGTAAGTTGTCCACACCTCCTCATTACTTTTTGTCCACCCTCAGATTGTCTGTCTGCCTTCCATCCCTCTACATCTTAGTAAGTTCATTTCCATCTCGTTGTCTTTGTTGTTTTGCATGTGACTGTTTGCACCTGTATACTGTCCTACCATCTTTCATACTCTGCTTCTCCTTACACCCTCCCCCCTAACTTTTTTTCCTTATAATGAAAAACGGGGCTCAATTGTTAACAAAAATGTTGTCACCCTTCTCCCCCACCCTGCATGCAGTTTTGTGCTGTCTTTTTCTGCGACCTTCATCTTGCTTCCTTCTTTTGCTACTTTCCGATACACTCCTTTACTGCACCTGGAAATTCTGTTTGGCTTCATAGCTTTCTCTGGCACTGTGTGCCATCCTGTCAAGATGCATGCTAACATGCACAACCATAATGATGCACTTTATATTTCACATGTGCCAGCCAATGAGTTCTCATTTTCTGTTCTAGTGAAATTGCGCAGTTGTGGTACAAGACCACCCCAGGCATAATGTCTTATGTTCTGGGAAATGGCTTTCACTGAATGGATTTTCTACTTGCACAGTTTCACTGCATGGATGTGTCTACCTACATAGGTGTAGTACTGTTCATTTACTTACCCTAACGTACAACAAGCTTCTCATGTAAGTATTGAATGTCTCAGTTTGGGTGCTTAATGTACCCTTATGTTGTTAGCAGTGCTGCCCTGCTGGAAGGATTTTTCAAAATTACATTTTTATAACTCCTGGCCTTAGCAAAATGGGTATAGAGCAGGCAGATTATGTATCAAGGATATATGCTTAGCTTTATCTGGCTGAGAAAGCAGTATGCTTCATTGCATTTGTGTAGAAGTGTACACACACCTCGAGGAAGACATTGCAAGCCATCACTTTAGTGACAAAGCGTGCCTGCCACCAGGGGGAAAATCCCTGTTGACTGACAGCTACCCTCCTCAGCTTATACACATCTTATGTCTACAAATACTGAGAAAAAGGGGAGATAAAATGAGCCACCAGAGTAAGATCATTTACATGATTACAGGGGCAGGATAAAAAAAAGAAAGGAAACTCAAGAACAAGCAAAACAGTGTTTTTGAGTTTTACTTTGCAGATAACTTTTGAAACATTTGAATTTAAAAAAAAAAATCATCCAACTTCAAAAAGTTCAAAAATGCAATATAAATATTTTTAGGGAACAAGGAGATTTGTTCAGTGATTTGAAAATCCCCTAAGAACAAAACAGTGAACTCATGCAGTTTTAACAATAAATAGTGCTTCAATGGGGACACTTTTAATACACTAAAAAAGAATCCGGGATGGACATTTTAATAGCAGAAACTGAAGAGCAGATCGTGAGAAAGTGATACAGATTTTCTAGTACTGAGATACAACGACTGCATACTATAGTTACATTAAAAAATAGTCTTTCTCTTCCATTCCTTTCCCTAGTTTTACTTCTTTGCTAGCAGGACTAAACCTGCATTTGTGAAAGCCAATTGTTGACGTGCAATCAACTGTAGTAACGTGATAAAAGAAAATGAAGGAGACAGTAAATTATTAATAACATGCTGCAGAAAAGACAGTCTATAATGCGGGCTGCGAAAGTTTCATTGATCTGTAATCAGACCATGAACTGCAGCATAAATACTCAAATCCACTTAAAAAGAAAGCAAAAGTAGAAAATAAAATGTGCAGAACATATTTCAGTTTTAAATCAGAATGAATAATATTAAATACTGAATGCAAACTGTTGTAAAAATACAATGTACAATTAAAGCATAACCAAATAGACGTTTGTGCTTGTGCCTGTTAAAAAAGTGCAGATAAATATGAAAGTAAATCATCAGAATACATGCAGATTTATTCCACATGTGGTTGTGACCTGGTAATGTTTTTCACCTTTGCCTTGTTTTATCAAAAAATGTTATGTGAACTTGGGGTAGGTTATGTTAGGTAAAGGGCATAGCAAGGTGAGTCCCCGTGTATGGAAGGTGTCAGGAGCTTGTCCCCTTCACCCAGAAATGTAGTCTGTATTTTTTCAGTGATTCACTGAAACAAAACATCACTGCCCAACACCTTGATTTTACAAACCATAACTAATTCATATCACAACTACTACTGTTTTAAATGCAGAGTAACTTATACTGGAAATAGACAATGTGAGGAACAAATATACTATAAACTGATGATTTTAAATGTTATTTGTAACCCTACAATATGCTAATTTCATTATGCAGCCCCATGAACATCATAGCATTGCATCATATGCTTGACTTATTTTCAAGTGCACCAGTTGTATGGGCTTTATTTCCCACATTTCAATATCTTACTATATATTGATATATCTAGAAAAATGTAACTCAGGCACATATACCAGTTAATAAGTAGCCACCATATTATAACAAATGTTTATTAACAGCACACACTAAGCAATTCTGCCTCACAGTCTTTTGTTTTTGCTCATTAAGATTTTATGTATATATTTATTTATCCTTGGTTGACTGGGTTACTTCCACTAGGCCAGTAGCCTCTTTTTTAGGGGAGATTTGAGGTGATATTCATATTACTAATGGGAAATTTGGCCAGGGCATTGGGGAACTTCCAATACTCTTTTCTGTAGGTGTCATGGGATCTTTTACCTTTTCCTGCGTTACCACCAACTCAAGCAAATGTGACCTTGGTTTAACATCTGACCCAAAGGATGATGCACTCAGGAGTGTAGTGCCCCCCCCCCCAATACAATACGGCAGTGCAGTGTCAGTAGTCCATCTACCTGTGTGGGAATATTAGCAAGTAGAGAGATAAGAAGGGACACATGCAACACAGTTTTAACATGTTTGACTTTTGTACAAAATGTAAGTAATCATTGGAAAACTGTATTAGTTGAAGGATTTGCTATCTCTTTTCACCATGGTTAGGCAATATGATTTAAAGTATCCAGTCAAATAGCAGGTCTTTTTCAGGCAGAAAGAGGAGGTGAAACTCACAAAGGCATTAACTAGAAATCAAGAGGAAACGTAGCACCATCGAGTTTTGAGTCATGAACATTAACAATTAAAGTATCCTTTAAAGCATGAACATTAAATATGCATTTATAAGATGGACAGAATAACTTTGGACAACAGGAACAGGAGGTTGCATGGGGTCCATTATGCCAGGGCTACAAACTTTGAAATATTGTTTGCCTGTTCCTGAACTCCATTGTTGCCCAGTAACTCTAGAAAAAGACTTCATTATAATATTGCAATGGTTTTACTCTTGTTTATATTCATAGAAAACTAGCACCACATGTTCCCTAACAAAAGCAGAAAATGTCGAACATCATGCTTGTACTAAATGCAGCGTCTGCACAGGATGAATCCAACGGTCATGAGGATTCATGTTTTTAGCATGTTGTTTCGGTTTAGAAATGGACTTGATGCATGTGGGAGGGGAAATACATTTTTTTCATTTTATTTAACATTTGTTTACCGAGATAGTCCGACTGGGACAAAGCCCTTTTTCAGCGGAGGCCCAAGGAGAAAAGCTCAAAAGACAATTCACAAATTACATAGGTTTTGCAGCTTACAAACACTGTAGAAGCTGCAATGGGATTGGGAGGATAGCCTAATGGTTAAGGTGTTTGCCTTTCAAACACAAAGTGCAGGGTTTGAGCCTCACAAGGGATAATTGGCTAGACTTAAAATGGCTTGCAAGACAGTTAGCTTAGTACTTATCTATGAACCTAACTGACATAGTTTATACACTCCATAAAATAAAGTCATATTAGTGTATAAGCAGCATTTTTATACAGCTAAGGAGAATAGAGGTGCAGAACAAATAGAAGAGTGGTGTACGTTTATTAAGTAGCAGATAAAGTAGTGTAACTATAGTTGTTGTGAGATAAAAGAAAGTGTTGAGAGAGGTAGGGAAGGAAGAATAAGGTGAGAAGGGTAGGGGAAGAGCAATCAATTTAAGGGAGGGGAAGGAATTAGAGGATGAAGGTATTAAGGTGAGAGGACAGTGTGTGATGATATGTGCTAGTAGAAAGAGATTAAGGGGAGAGAAGTTGATGGTTAAACTGATAGTGACAAGGAGGGGGGTGGGAGGGAGGGTAGTAGTATATGAGTGCTGGACATCGGAAGGTTGAAAAAGGTTGTAAAAGTAGGTATATGAGATGGCAGCCAAGTGGATATAATTTAGCCCGGGTCAGTACATGGGCAGAGCCAGTTATTACAAAGGAAATTCCTGATCAGCTTTTTAAAGTGCATTGGGTCAGTAGTAGTTATGATGGCCTTGGGGATATTATTGAATATTTTGGAAATGAAGTTAGAGTACAGAGAATCTCCTGCATTATTGTTTGATTTGGTGACCTGCAATAGAGATTTATTTGAAGACCAAAGAAGTTGAGTGTTGGAATGAGGTTGAAGCATTGGTTGAAGATCAGGGGATTTGTCAGGTTGGTGTACAAGTCTGTGTGCAGTAGAGAGTTGAGTGTAGGTTAAATAATGTGGTCGTTCTAGTCAGTTAAGTTGCTGTAAAACAGAACAGTTGTGTGACCTATGCGGGGAGTTTGTAGTGAACCTGGCTATTTTATTGTAGTAGGATTCAAGCTTGGCTAGATTGGTTTTCTTTAGATTAGTGAGGATGGGAGAGGCATATAACAGGGTGGATAGAAGGTGTATTCTAGCAATAGCCTGTCTCGTGGTGTCTGTGAGGAAGAGTTTGAGTCTGTATAATGAGCCAAGTTTTATATGTGGCTTTTTGATGGCGTGAGAAAGGTGTTTGTCAAATTTCAGGTTAGTATCAGTCAGAACACCTAATAGCTTTGAATGGGAAATGGCTGTAATTATGATGTTGTTGGAGGAGTAGATTTGGAATGGTGGTGGTGAAACTTATTGTTTACTGGGGAGAAAGAGCATCAGATTTGTTTTGTTAGTGTTCAGTACCAATTGTGAGTCAGATAGCCAGGTTTCGATAGCTAAGAGGGACTGTTGTGTTATAGTTTGTAGTTGTTTTCAGGAAGGTGCCATGCAGATGAGACTGAACTCATCCAAGTATTGAATGATAGAGTCTAGAGGAGTCGATGAGTGGAGTCTGTTGATAAAGATGCTATTGAGTAGGAGACCTAGAACTGAGCCTTGTGGTACACCCATGTTGACAGTTAATAGGATGAGAGATCTTGTTGCCATTTGACAGCTTGTTGTTGGTCGGTTAAGTAACTATGGATCCATGCAAGAGAAGAATGGCTAAGTTTTAGGGAAGAAAGCTTATTAAGAAGTTTTTGATCAGAGACAGTGTCAAAGGCTTTGGATAGGTCCAAGAAGACTGAAGACAAACAGGAGAGTGGGTGTGTTGCCAGCCTCTGTCATAGACAGAAAAAAAAAACTTTGTGCAAATTATTTTCCATCACTAGAAAGACTACTTAAGGTGTATCCTGGATAGTACAATTGCTTAAATAATGACAAGGAGCTTAAATGCAATAACAGAATTAAAATCTATTTATTTCAGATTCACATTAAGCATTAAATGCCAGAAACTTGGACCATTTATGAGGATACTGCTTTTGCAAGCTAAGATGTTTTATAGTAAGTAATTTCAGCAGCAGCAGAACAGGCTACTGATGTAGTGTCCACAAAGGTGTTAATCTATGCCATTATTTGGGATAATCTGGCATTTTATAATATATGTAACATGAGATGCTAAGGTAAGAAGGGGCTACCAACATATTTACTGCGGCCACCCCTGACCTTGACAACTGTATTGTGTTTAGTCTCTGATGGTGACGGTGATGACTACTTTTGTCCATAACACATTGCACGAGGACATTTTTTCTGATCATTATAAAGGTGACGAGTCCATGCACTATTGTAAGGTCTTAGATAATGCATCTGACATTTTTATTACCCCAAGCAACTACAAAGGCTGCACTATGAAGGCTAGTGGTAGGGGACCTCAATGGCCCCTAGGCTGCGGGTTGACCACTGCTGTTCTGCTCCAAAATAAAGAGAACATAATGGTGACATGCCCTTTTCCCTTCTCCTAATTTTCTTCTTTGTGGAAAACAGTTTTCCTTCAGGTTATTTTTCATAATATAAACATCTTCAGGTCACTTTATAGGTTGCAGATCAGGGCTTGAAAGCAGCTAGATGTGAAGCATTATGATATAACAGCCAGCATTTTGCTCATGTCTGAAGCATAAGACAATATAAAATGTTTGTTTAGTGTAAATGCCAAAATGTAATTCCTTTTCATCCATGGCAAGCCTTTTTGACAATTTAAGTTAATTAAAGTTGCAGCAGCAGCTTTACTCAAATGGCTGTAGTTTCTATTGGCTGGTATTTAGACATTTTCATTTCATTTAGAACATGACATTTTGTACATCAGTTAATTTATTTCGGTAATAGCTCTGTAGACAGTGGGATGCGCAAAAGGAAAAAAAGACCATAGCTGTATCAGGGGATTAGAAAGTACTGCTAGGTATGAGTGACTTAGAAATGGTCATTCTCATCTGAGTTTAAAATATAAGGCATGAATGGTGACAGCATGCTTTCCCTCTAAAACTTTACATGGGCAAAAAGGAAATGTTGAAATATCTTACCAGTTCTGAGTTCTGGTTTTCTCTATGTTTTATTCGATCTCCAAGTTCAGTTTAGATCAATATGTCCAGATTTATTGTTAGTTCATGTTAGTGTATGCACCAGAGGAACTTGTTCTTTCAGTTATAGTTAAGTTAATATTACATATATTTTTGAAGGACATGAGACAATCTTTTTTTTTACAGTATATACATCATTAAAATGAAAGTAAAGCGCATGTAAGATTATGTTTTGTATGAATAATATATCTACGGAGATTATTAGCACCTCAGTATACCAGCACAGGAAAATGCAAACAAAATGGCTGACTTTTTCCAAGTATGGTAAATGTACATTATAGAATCTGACAGCAAAATATTGGAAAGCCCACCTTACCTTTGAATTAGTTATAAAGCTATGCTTGAAGATTGCAGTATATCAGGAAAATGGCAGAAAGTTAATGCAAATGTAGTTTGGAATGAATATACATATGAAAGAGTTGTGTATCTTCAATAAATGATTAACACAATAAATTTATGTAATGCCAACAATAGTTTGGCAGGCCTACAACCTAAATTTTGGATCAGTAATAACAGGTCACATCAAACAAATCAGAACAACCACTGAAGTATTCTCTAAAACATACAGTACATTAGAGAACCAGGAGAATTTCAGAAGGATGGCATTAGTAAATGTTAACCTGTAACAACATTTTAACTAGGATTGCTAGAAGACCACTTACAGTGGGAAAACTTGTTAGTTCATTATCACTAAGAGCTAAGATATAACTAAAGTTATAAGAAAATTTATCATCTTTAAGGAACTCTCTTCCAGCTTCACATTTCACACATTTTAAATATTTTACCTAGTTAATGGTTCTGGGCTATTTACTTACAAAAATTGAGTTGACAGTTTTCCAGCATTTAGATATTCCCCAGTTGCCAGTGGTTATGACTCATTAAAAAGTTCAAAGCATATTAAACTTTCATTTATTAATGTCAGTACTGAATGTTAACACACACAGAAAAATATGAAGGTCTCTTTTGGATGTTTGCGGTTTTATATTTTGGTCTATATTTAGATTAAGGTTATTTCATGTAACTTATGGCTTATGTTTGAAATTATTATGCATTTTAGAACATTTTTGTTTAGAAGCAGTGGTCTGCTCACAATTACTTTTCAGGCAGATATTCTATATCTGTTATTTATCTGAGCCATTGTCTTACTAACTCATTATGTGCAGGGTGTATGCCATCTGGTTTATAAACTTTATCAGTAATTGCACTGTTACTGACTGTATTTAAGGTTGCTAGAATCATATATAGTACCCACAAGAAAGACTGACTTTCTTACTTGTTAATACTGACATTTTATTTAATTAACATCAGAACTGTAAACTGTATACTTCTTAATAACTATGAAATGTAGTGGATTTTCTATGCAGAATTCTGCATCATCAGCCACAAAAAAGGCACATTTTTAAACCTTTTTCACTTCTCTTTATTTTTCTGCACTATACTTCACTTTTATTGCTTGTGCTTACAATGTTTGTTCGTATAACTGAGTAAAACAACACTGTCCTAGACAAAATAGTACTCAAAATTTAAACTATGTTAAAATATCTGCCACTTTGTGTCATCGACTACAGAATAGTTTCTGTGACACTCTTAAATTCATTGATAATGATACTTAATAAGTTAAGAGATGCTTGACGTTATTAATGCTATAAGTCTTGCTACTGTAACCTGTTTTCATTTGCCATTAGCCTTCATGTAAAGTTGGTCTTGACAAATGCTGTCTTATTTTCATATGTTACATCATTGCTGCTTTACATCATAACTGGTGTTTCAAAAGATTAGAGTTAATCACTGTTGTGAGATATAGTGGATGCCAGAATGTAACTATCTAAACTTTCTGAAAAATAGTGTAGAGATTTTGCAGAAGGATTTGACTTCAAAACTATTTTAGTTATACTGCATTCCGGATTTCACAACAGAAATTACATGAGCCATGAAAGTATTATGGAACATATGTCAAAGCTACATGGATTAGATGAGAAAAGTTGCTGTGTTTACAATGTGTACCTTATTATGTGTACTTTGTACTTTATTATTTACATATTTATACATTATCTTGGTACTATGTCTTTGTAAAATCTTGTAAATTGTGTTCTCTGTAATACTCTGTAAAAGACTTTTTTTGCATTGTTTTTTTTTTCCTTTCTTTACTTTTTGTAAAAGTTTTTTGAGAAACATTTTTATAATACGTTTTATAACCTTTCTCTGCAGCTTTTCTTCCCGGTCCTCCACTGAAAATGGGCTCCCACCCAGTTGGACTATCCTGGTAAACAAAAGTAAAATAAAAATAAATAAATAAGATGCTCAGAGTAGGATTGACAGACCCACAGAGGGACAGATTTGTTTGGAACACATATTGTGAAATCAACCAAACCAGACTAATTTCTAAGATGATTTAACGCATGAGCAATTATTAAATATTGGAACTGAAACAACATTTGAAGGAAGGTGATAACATTTGAAGGAAGGTGCTATTTACAGAATGAAGAACTCAACGCCTCACCAGTACGGAATGCCCGGCCAAACCACAAATCGATAAAACACCAGAGGTCAGCATGTGCAGCAAATAAATCTTTTATTGAAAAATAGCTATAAATAAGGTATGAAATGCCACAAAGCACTAGTAATCTGTTCAAACTGGTTTCGGCTATTCAGCCTTCTTCAGTGAAAAAAAGCATTTGTCATGCAGAAAATCTCATGAATATTTATACATATCACCAACCAATGGAGAAATGGTATAGTCCAACCCTTAGGCTGGTAATACAATACTGTTGTATATTGGTATATAACCATAGAACTCGCCATCAAAAAACTGTAAACATTTAACAAAATATAAAACAATATTGAAAATAGCATGTGTTATAAGTACTATACAGAGACCATAAACCACAAAGATAATAATATATGAATAATATACATAAAAAATGATAAACAAAAATGTCAATAGACTTCCAAAAATACTATACTGGGGACATGCTGTAGAAAAACATGAAATCCCCATTGACATGAAAATGAGTATAATATGATACTTTTAACAAAAGATCCATAAAAATCAGATTATAGTACATAATAATCCTCTACATGATAAAGGAATATTGTCAACAGTATATTGCGTATTAGGACATGCTGTGGGCAAGTTACAAAGTATCCAGTGTCATAAGTGGCATGATTACAGTAACTTATGTAGATATCCTAGTATATTCATGGTACACCATATCAATGTTCTTAATATGTATCTGCTATAAATGATAGTGTTGGATGTGGGATTAATAAACTGAATAGAACCCCCAAAACTTGGAAGTGGGCTCATATATAGAGCCTTTTTAGTAACAAATATTGATCACCTGAGCTGGCAATAATATGTTTATAAACACTAAATGAAAATGAGTTCTGTAATATGTAGCTAGACAATGTAACCTATAACAATTTAGGAATATACAACATAAAAGATTTCATATCTTTTGATTGGATTCATGGTTAATAAACCAATATGATCCATATCATACCTGGGAAAATGTCAGTAGAATAATTGCAAATTCTTCCCAATCGTACCACATCTGTAAGATGGTTGCAACATTTACAATGAATCCCAATTATAAATGGTCATTAAGGCCAGGGGGCAAAAGAGCCCCAAGGTGAATGATCCAATATTTTTCTTTGTGGTTCAATATGCTATGCCACCCCTGTTGGTTACTCCTGTCTCCGGTAATTTTGTTTATAATCATGAACACAAATTTAGCATTATTGTGTTTGTGGGTACGTCGATACAGAGCATTGGTCTCTTTTTTATTCCTGATAACACTTTTATGTTCCCCCATCCTGACTCTGAGTGAACGGGATGTCTGTCCTACATAGAATGCTGAGCATTGGCATGTCGCTAAATATATAACCCAACTACTACTGCAATTTTCAAAAACTCTAAGATCATATACTCTGCTTGTATTTGCACTAGTAAATTGTTTTAATTTACTTACTTGATTGCAGGATGTACCGTGGCCACATGGAAAAGTGCCCAAAAGTTGGTCTCCAGACATAGTCATCTGTTTATAGATGACGCCCCCACTTTCTTTATGCTTGTAATGTGAGAACAAGGCTCCTAGAGTTTTGTCCCGTCTGTAGGAAAACTGACATTTGGGGCCCAAAACATTTCTTAGTTGGTCGTTGGCTAGCAATATGTTCCAAGTGGCATTAAGAATGTTTCTAATAACTCTATGGTTCCTGCCATATGTAGTGACAAACCTTAGTGAAGACCCCTGAGCTGTCAGTTGATGTTTTTTATATTCCAATAGTGTGTTTCTGTCCTGATTATCAGACCATGTACTAGCTGACATTATGTCAAATCGATGATATCCCCTGTCCAAAAATCTATTTTGGGGATCCAATTTAGCATCCTCAAAATCCCGTTTGGATGAACTGATATGTTTAATCCTCAAAAATTGGGATTTCGGTATGTTGCGGATGGTGTGGCTCAGATGCATACTAGATGCGTGGAGTAAGGTGTTATATTGTGGGTATTTCCTGTAGGTCTTGGTACTGAAGGTGTGATCATTGTTCCTATAGACTGTTACATCTAGAAAATCAATGATATTGCAATTATAAGTTATGGTAAATTGTATACCCCAAATGTTACCATTTAAATATTCCACAAACTCCTTCAGATATGTGGAATCTGCACGCCACACCATCCAACAATCATCTAGGCATCTATGCCAAATATCAGTTTCCACCATATATATGTTATGCAGTGGATTATATATGAAGCATTCTTCAAAGTATGCCATAAATAGGTCCACATATATGGGGGCAAAAGATGCCCCCATAGCAGTACCTTGAAGTTGCCAATAACACTCCCCTTGAAAGTAGAAAACATTCTTGTTAAGCACATGTTCAGCCATGCATATAAGAGTATTGAGACCTGGTGGATATAGATTGGAGTGTTCTAACCAATATTGTAGCACCTGTAGCCCTGCCCAGTGGGGTATACTGGTATATAGTGATTTGACATCCAACGTACACATGAGCCAATGTGGTTCCAGTTGTGTATCTTGTAAAATTTGTAAGAACTGAGTGGTATCTTGTATTCTGGCCCTGACCACTTTCAATAATGGTTTGAGATATTGTGTCAAAAACAAAGATAGTGGTTCTGTAAGGGAGCCAGTACCTGACACAATTGGTCTGCCAGGTGGTTTTGAAATGGATTTATGTATTTTGGGAAGTAGGTACAGAATTTGTTTTTGGGGGTCCATCACTGTTAGGTGTTTATGTGTGTTTTGGATAATTATACCTTCTTCCTCCGCCAGATTCAAAAATGTATCAATTTCTTTCTTGAAATTCATAGTGGGATCAATTGACATGTGCATATAACATTTAGTATCCGATAATTGTTCCAAACCTTCATTTAAATAGTAGCTCATGTTCATGACCACAACCGCCCCTCCTTTATCCGCTGGTAGTATAGCAATATTATGATTGTTTCTCAATTCTGTTAGAGCCATTTGTTCAGATGCAGAGATATTCTGTCCCATGATTTGTGATTCAAAGTGTGGGAAATGTAAATCCCTTAAAACTGATTGTTGAAAAATGGACACATTTGTTCATTGGGGGCTGTAATTGAGATTTATGAAATTTGAAATCATTAGATCTTTGAGATATTTCTGAGGTTTGATCTGAAAATAATATTTTAAGATTAAGGTTACGACAAAAGTTGATAACATCAGACACAATATTATATTCATTACAAAAGAAGCTTGGTACAAATCCCAGACCTTTATTGAGTAGCTTTTCTTGCTCATTAGTCAAAGTCACATCAGACAAGTTTAACAGATTTTTGTATTCATGTTCTATTGTCTCAATAGAGTTTCTATCAATCCCTCTACAGAGTCTGTTCTGTTTCCCATGTTTATGTTTGCGGCCACCCCGCCACCTTTTTCCACTTCTAAAGGGTGTGCAGAGTTAGACCTTTTACGCATGGGTGATTCTTGAAATTGGGCACTTTCACTATCTGTGTAGGAGGATTCCTCCCTCGATGTACTGGCCAAAAATTTGTCATTATTTTTAAGGATGGACCTGGGTCTTTTCCTGGTTCTGCCCCTTGCCATCCCTTGACTAGTATCCATAAATCTGACAGATCTATGTGTTTCAAAAGGGCACCCCCTTTGGTAATCCATGATATCCCTGTTAAATTTTTTAATTTTTCAATCTTTGGTTTGTTTCTCATAGACAGCTAGTTCTTCAGACAGCCTGATCACTGAACCTTCATATGTGGAAAGTGATTGATATTTTTTACTTCTGATAAGTTTATATCAATTATTCTTTCATAATAGGAGGCCAAAATTTTGACAAACATCATAGATGCCTGTTGCAATATCTTATTCCATTATGTGGTTAGTCTCTCTTCAGATATACTAACCATTGGCTACAAGCATATTCTAAGACCCGTGGGAGACATGTCTTTGTTAATATACGCACAAAATAGTCTGAGATGCCAGATATTGGCTCTGAAGTTTTTTAGACCCTTGTTAAGATTTTGGAAGGCCACATCACATCCATCTGTTGGATTAATGACAGACTCATTGTGATTATTGCTTGAGATGCGGTCTATACCGAAGACAACTATGTCATCTCTATCAGCACATAATCCTTGAAGGATTTTATCCAAATCCATGGCTGTAGATTCATTCACAGGAGATCAAAATTGTATGCAATAACTATGTTGTAACCAAAATGAGCTGATTAGACTGTCCAAAGGACTAGCAACCAAAGATAATATTTCCGTGATAGAAAAGGGTCAATCAAAAACAGGGTATATCTCAGGTGCCAAGGGCTAGAAAACCAAGTTAGAGTACTGGTCACTAGAAAGCTATGAGGCAGAACCAGAACAGATGCAGGGCCACACCAATTTCATGTACACGTATTCCAATAAACATGAATATAAAGCAGCTGGTATTGCACCTGTGTTGCTAAAATTATCCAATACACACTAGTCCTAAAGACCAAGATTGTGGATTAAGTACCAGATACACTCACATTCCTGTTGCTTTGAATATGAATATATAACAAATATGCAGTTAAGGTACTAAAATGTATGTTAGTCCTATGCAATATGAGGTATTTAAATATGTATGTATACCAGATTGTAAAAAAAAAAAAAACTAATGGTATGGCATATTCAGCCGGCCAAGAGGCCCAAAGATAGATGTAGCCAGATATCCCCCTTGTGTTATAACACAAATTGCAATAGGCATAAATCTAAAGCCACTAGTACTACACCAGTATTACTGAAATATTCAAATAAGCACTTGTCCTGGAACCCAAAACTGTGAATTAAATACCAAAGGCAATCAGATTCCTATTCTTGGCCAATATAAATTTGACAAATTAGCCCCATAAAAATATGTTAATCCAATGCAATTGGGGTATTTATGTATGTAAGCCAGATGATAAATAAGTAACAATGCAGCAAGAACGACCAGAAAAAACTGGCCCTAGATGGAAATACACAGACATAATGTTAATAGTATAACACTTGTTCCAGTAAACATGAGTATAAAACAACAAGTACTATCCAAGTGTTGCTAAATTTCTCATGTATTTACTTATCTACGAAATCAAGATCATGTGTTGTGTACCAAAGGAACTCCGGTTCTTGTTGCTTCCCAATATAAGTATAACAATCAAAACACCTAAAAGAAATTTTTGGTCCTATAAGATTCAAGGTATTAGCTGTATATATATATATATATATATATATATATATATATATATATATATATATATATATATATATATATGTATATCTCAGATTGTCAAAAAATAATAAGGTGGCAAGACCAACCAAAAAGGCTTGCCAAAGATATATGTGTACAAATGAGACACTGATTCTTGTTAACAAAAGTGTCCAATGCCTCAATATATCAGTGAGAATCTAAAAAATCCCCTGATTCCCCCTGGCCTTAATGACCATTTATAATTGGGATTCATTGTAAATGTTGCAACCATCTTATAGATTTGGTACGATTGGGAAGAATTTGCAATTATTCTACTGACATTTTCCCAGGTATGATATGGATCATATTGGTTTATTAACCATGAATCCAATCAAAAGATATGACATAGTTTATGTTGTATATTCCTAAATTGTTATAGGCTACATTGTCTAGCTACATATTACAGAACTCTTTTTCATTTAGTGTTTATAAACATATTATTGCCAGCTCAGGTGATCAATATTTGTTACTAAAAGGCTCTATATATCAGCCCACTTCCAAGTTTTGGGGGTTCTATTCAGTTTATTAATCCCACATCCAACACTATCATTTATAGCAGATACATATTAAGAACATTGATATGGTGTACCATGAATATACTAGGATATCAACATAAGTTACTGTAATCACACCACTTATGACACTGGATACTTTGTAACTTGCCCACAGCATGTCCTAATATGCAATATACTGTTGACAATATTCCTTTATCATGTAGAGGATTATTATGTACTATAATCCGATTTTTATGGATCTTTTGTTAAAAGTATCATATTATACTCATTTTCATGACAATGGGTCATTTCATGTTTTTCTACAGCATGTCCCCAGTATAGTATTTTTGGAAGTCTATTGACATTTTTGTTTATCATTTTTTATGTATATTATTCATATATTACTATCTTTGTGGTTTATGGTCTCTGTATAGTACTTATAACATGCTATTTTCAATATTGTTTTATATTTTGTTAAATGTTTACAGTTTTCTGATGATGATTTCTATGGTTATATACCAATATACAATAGTATTGTATTACCAGCCTAAGGGTTGGGCTATACCATTTCTCCATTGGTTGGTGGTATGTATAAATATTCATGAGATTTTCTGCATGACAAATGCTTTTTTTCACTGAAGAAGGCTGAATAGCCGAAACTGGTTTGAACGTATTACTAGTGCTTTGTGGCATTTCATACCTTATTTATAGCTATTTTTCAATAAAAGATTTATTTGCTGCACATGCTGGCCTCTGGTGTTTTAGCTATTTACAGAATACCATTTAATTTTAATTCTTTAAATAAGCAAACAAGTGTTGTGTGTTGCAGATAACCTAAAACTAATATGTATGATTTTGTAGTTCCAGGTTGTAAATTTGAAATCCTAAATGCACAAAACACACAAGGTTGAGCCCACATGCTCAAATCTTGTAACCTTGACAAGCACACAAAAGAAATAGTACACATGTTTTGAAGGAGGGCAAGCCATCCTGCCCTCCTACACCCTCTGCTGATATGTATATATTCCAACTCTGAGATAAGTCTACAGTGGAGAAATGGCAAACTCCCCAATCCACATTGTTTGTGATCTTGCATAGTTCAGGTTTCTGTGAAAACAAGCACTGCTCTGTTTTCATTTGCTGGTTTGAGGTTACAACATTTAAGCACATAGACTCATCTTGTGTATCTCATGCATTTATGGTGTCAAATTTGTAACCTGGAACCACGTTTCCTTAAAAACTGCAGAAAATGTCATAAGAAGGGTCATACTGAGAAAAATGTTTGCATCACATTTTAGATGCAGAATGCTAAACACAAACCACTGCTCGTGTATAAAATGTCAGGTGCTTTATGTAAATATTTAAATTAGAACTTCATCAGAACAAACAAAATGGAGGTAAATATGGAAAATGACCAGGATAACTTGGTGAGTGTAAAACTATGCAGTAAGAGTTAAATATCAGAACAAAATTGATTGACTGCATAAAGTAGCAGGAATTAAACTTAAGATGGGTGTTTGCATAGAATACCCATTTTAAATACTGTAGATTGATATAAATAGCCTGCAAGCGACACTCTGGAATGGAGACAATATGTGAAAGAAAGTACTATTACCAGAATTTGTTATATTTTTAATTTCACAAAGAAACAATCAAGCAAGTTGTATGTGCTGCAGACTAACATAAACCTGATACATATGTTTGCTTAAAAAATCCAGCCCCTCTCTATATCCTATGTCAAAATGCATGAGATTAACAAAAATGGACTTCGTACATTACAAGATAAGGTGGTGGTTACAATGAGGGCATCAGTACCTTAGAATGTATCACAGCTTAGATTATATTTAAGTCTTACCAGAATTTTTTCTACTCTCTGCCATATTACATGTACTTATTTCATCATTACAGGGCAGTTTAGAATAGAAACAGACTAAAAAACTGAAAAGAAAGGTTGAAAACATGCCTTCAGGGAGCAGCAGAACATTATTACATCAAGCAAATTGCTCCTCCATGTTGACAAAGCTTCTCCTATTAGGATGACATTGGATGTTTCCCCATCTACCATATGCTTACGTATATAACAGGCATATTATATAACTAAAATAAATGCGCACACACACACACACACACACACACACACACACACACACACACACACATGTGTATGTATGTATATATATATATATATATATATATATATATATATATATATATATATATATGAGACAAGTGTTCTGTTATAAAAACATCAGGATGGTAGAGAAGACTGGCTGCATTTACTTCAAGATCTCAATCAAATATTTGCAAGGATCCCCCTCCCCCCACAAAGGTAACCACCATGAAAAACTTCTCCAAAGCTAACTTTGGGCTCCTAAAAACAGAGGTAGCTAACTTCTTGGCACCCATGCAAATGGAGATCCGTTGCATGACTGCTGAGTCATACACCAATGCACGGTATGAACACGTACACAAATGCATGGATCTCGCCATACCCAATAGAACCAAGATGCTCTCCTCCAAAAAAAGGAAGCTAATCTGGTGGTCCCCTGCCATAAACAAACTCTACAACAGAAGGAGGAAACTGATACGGAATAAGCTGAAGTCTCAAGACTGGAAAAACTCCCTTATCAGCCTCAGCAAAAAGCTGAGATCCCTCATCAAATCCTCTAAAGCTAGCTATGAAAACAGAATTTCAGCAGATAGTAAAGACAACCACAAGGCCTTCTATAGTTATGTAAAGAATCTCCACAGCAATACCCAGATTTGCTCTGAGCTACTGCACAGTGGTACCGCCTATACTGAGCCAACAGATCTTGCCAATATACTGGCTGACAGATTCAGTGCGAACTTTAGGCACCCAGTATTACTGCTGCACAGGTTAAAACAGCACTGTCCAAGACCAAGAATACAGCTTCTATAGGACCTGACAATATCCCTGGTTGTGTTCTACATGAACTACAGAGTGAACTGGCACCTCACCTGTGTGCCCTATTCAATCACAGCCTCATCTCAGGCTTTGTCCCTACTGAATGGTGCACTGCTACAGTCATCCCTCTCCTCAAAGGAGGAGCGACTGCAGACCCTGGAAACTATCGCCCCATTAGCCTGATGAGTCTGATATGCAAAGCTGTGGAACACATCATCATGTACCTAATAAACAATGATACAGGGAATCTCCAAACTCTGGATCTCACACAGTTTGGTTTTGCGAAGGGTAGATCATGCCTGCTCAACTTGGTCAACTTCTTTGAATCAGTCACCAGAGCTGTGGATGAAGGCAAGGTGGTTCATACAGCCTACCTTAATCTGGCTAAGGCCTTTGATACCATTCCCCACTCAGGAATCATAGAAAAACTCACTAAGCTAGGTATCAACCCCTGTATCACTAAGTGGGTTGCAAATTGGCTCAAAGGTAGAACCAACAATGTGAAAGTAGCTGACTCCAAGCCAGACTGCTGACCAGTCATGAGTGGAGTCCCATAGGGTTCAGTCCTGGGTCCTCTCCTGTTTGGTATCTGTTAAATAAAATCAAGAGATCAATACACAGGAGGTTCAGGTTCAAAAGTTTACTAGTGTACACCAGGAGGCAAAAAACATACAAGTACAGCATTTTGTCTGACATGAAACAGGAAGTACACAATTTTTATAGTCTTTACTTTCAAGTTGTGCCCACCTTACTGACGTGATATGTCACAGGGCATCTACATCACTTTAGCTTACGGTGTTCTATTCATTAAATAATGCTGATGCTGTATATTTTAAAAAAGTTTTCCTCTGGTAACAATACGGCCTTGCTTACCACCTGGTCAGACATAATGTCTTTCTGTAAAGTTACTTTTTCATGGCTTCAGACTAGTTCGAATACAATAGCAGATTCAGTCTTCTAATACACTTCTTTGTTCCCCTGTAACACTTTCCCAACAGCTGCGTGTTATCTAGTAACACATACACAAGGCCAAATCATCCCAGCAGGAAAGAGCAGAAGATTTCATTATTTCACATATTTAATTTCCTGACCCAGCAGATAATCACTTGTGAAAAGCATAAACATTAAAACTTGCTGAGCCAGCAGCTGCCAGAGTCAGAGGTCAACTTGCTACAAGCCACACTGCAGTTTCAAAACTTCTTGCAGTTACACATTAATTCATTCTTTTTGTTATATCATTAATAGAATAAAATGCATTACATACTACTTTGCTTTTTAAACTAGCACTTCACATATATTATTTCTCTAACATTTTCCCTCCCATTAATACTTTTTATTCTATTTTGAAGTATGCATAATGTCATTTTGTCTCCTAACCTCTTCCACTAAGGATTTTCAGCTAGGTGAGTCATTTGATCTATACTTCAGAAAAAGTTTTCGTCTGAGATCAATTTTTCAATCTCAATATCTTGGTACAAAGTTTCAGTAACAGATACATCAATAAAATCTTTGATTAATCTTTTCATGCAGGGAATTCCACAACAAACACATGCTCCTATTAGGAGTAAACCCACACAAATAGCAATCAGAATATTCATTAGGATGGTACCCCACCCCCCAAATAGATTCTGGAAGAAGTCTGTCAGTGGGTTTGGGCCTGGTTCAGTCATGGCTGATACTTGCTGAATTACCTCTAGGTGGTTGTTAATTTCATGCCTATTGTCCAGAATGTATGCACAGCATTCTTCTTTGATAAGCGCACATGTACCACCTCTCGCCGCTAGGGTGAAGTCAAGAGCCATTCGATTTTGTAGCACAACAGTTCTCATTGCATTCAGTTCATCAGTCACCAGTACTAGGGCAGAGAAAGTTGCATTACTCATTACTTCAAGAAGTTTCGACAGCTTCCTCAACTCCCAGATTGATTTGACTGCTCCATATGCCGGGAATATTCCTGCCCAAGATATAACACTGTCACTCAAGTCCATATGAGTCAATTTGCTTTTATCCTTTACGGTATTATGGTCTTTCCAGCCAGCTTTGATCCGTCCTACTGGATTTACAGGCTTTTCAACTGGACCTTCAGGTTTTCGGGCTGCTTCTCTCATGTTTCGTATCTTACCCAAAGGTAATTCTATAGTATGTCTTATTGCCAGAACCAGATAACCCAAAAAAACAACTGCCGGACCAATTCTCAGGTAGCCATTTGTATGTTTTTTTCCCACAAATAAAATAACAATTTTCTACTTTAGTACTAATACGCATTAACCCTGCATGAAACATTTTCTGGTCTATAACTGACAATTGTTTAAATAAAACAGGATTCTTGTGAATTTCATTCATGGTTGTTTTCATTGAGTTCAAATATGAGTCATAATTAGTATTGCAAAGGGTATTGCCATTACTAGTCTTAATATAACACCGATAAGATATTGTTATATTACAATTGCTCCAGCCCACTTGGAGAGTGTCATTTTTATAAAGACATACAATTCCCTTTTGTGTGACAGGTAAAAACAAAGCTATTTTGTCCTGTGATCTCACAGTCCCTGTGTCAAAAAGCAAATTTTCCCAAGTCTCATTTATCCCCAGAGGGACAGCGGACATTATCAGTCCTCCATATGCTGTTGGTATAGCTGTACAAACCCAGCAATTTGAAATGTTCATAGTCTCTGCATATACACGTTTCATGGCTAGGTATGTGTTAAAATTTGGATGCCAGTCTATAGATGTTTCGTCACGTCTTCCCACTTTCACTTGTGTGGTTGAGTGTAGGAAAAACCACAACAAGAGGAAAATTGTCACAATTATAGTCAATAAATGTATACTCAACAAAATGATTATGCAACATCTCTGGGGTTGATCTATATTTCTATTCGCTTTGTTCTTGGCCATTTTGCCCTTGTTGTATATCAGTCACAAAGTTTTTATCAAGTTGAAAGTTCTTTACCGGTTTGCAGTGTGTCAAATGGACCCAGGACGTCCTCTCAGCCACTCTGACTGCAGTAGGCATTGCCAACAGTACCTGGTACGGTCCTTCCCACTTTGGACTCGCCCAATTCTTCCTCTTCTTCACTTTTAACCACACCCACGTTCCTGGAGCCAAAATTGCTTCCACCGGTCTGGTCTGTTCCTTATCTGAAAAAGAGTTAAACTGCAAAACAGATTTATTTGTTAACAGTTTTCTCATATAACTAGCTAATGAACTGTCAGCCTCTTGCTCTGCAGGCATGAGAGCTTTCCACTGAGGCACATAATATGCTTTCCCAAAAACCATTTTGAAGGGAGTCAAACCCTTCACATTTGGAACTGTTCTCATACTCAGCAGTGCTAAAGGCAAACAGTATATCCAATTCTTCTGGGTCTCATCAACTAACTTCCTAAGTTTGTTCTTAAGAGTTCCATTGTACCTTTCCACCAGTCCTGCTGACTGTGAGTGGTAGGAACAATGGTTATTCAAGGAGATTCCAAAAAATCTTCTAAGTTGCTGGATTGTCTGATTAACGAAATGTGTGCCATTGTCACTATAAATCCTTTCCGGTATGCCAAATCTAGGGATTACTTCTTTTATCAGGGCTTTCACCACTGTTGCTGCATCCAGATTCTTGGTTGGAAAAGCTTCTACCCATTTAGAAAACATATCTACAATGACTAGACAATATTTTTTTCCCTTCACACTTATTCAATTCTATGAAATCCATACAGATAGTATGGAACGGATACGGTGGTATAGGAAAACTTCCTTGCTTAGGTTTAAATGCCATTTGTGCATGGTGCTTGTTACAAGTATGACAAGCTGCACAAAATTTTTTTGTATAGTTTGTGAATCCGTATGTTTGAAATATTCGGTTTACTAACTGTACCATCCCCCCTGTTGAGACATGGCACTGCCCATGGCTCAACAAAGCTGCATATCTAAATAAATTAGACGGCAATATCGTTTTTTCTTTTTGGAAATGTACAGTCCATTTTCAAGAATTGTGCCTTGTTTTTCCCATTTTTGTTTTTCTGCTTTTGTAGTAAGCATCTGCATTGTTTTCAGCATGTCTAAATCTAAAATCTCAGAGGGTTGTAATTCCTCATTCAAAAGTAAAGTTTCTGAGTCTGAGGCCGCTTGCTTTGCAGCTGCATCAGCTCTCACATTGCCTTTTGAAATCTTATCCTGTTGTTTTGTATGAGCTACACATTTGCAAATAGCTACTTTAGTAGGTAACTGGATAGATTCTAATAATTCCAAAATAAATTGCGCATGATTAATTGGTTTTCCACTAGATGTTATCATTCCCCTATTCTTCCATTGTTGCGCAAATACAGGTACTGTAGAAAAAGCATACTGACTATCAGTATATATGTTTACACATTTGTCTTTTGCTAAAGTACATGCTCGTGTTAAAGCTATCAATTCTGCTGCCTGTGTAGATAAGCTATGTGGTAAGGGTTGGGCTTCTAAAATTTCAGTGTCTGTAACTACTGCATACCCCACTAGATTCTTTCCTGTAGGGCCCCTTTTGCATGAGCCATCCACGTAATGTCACCTTGGCATCATCCAAGGGCATATCTGTGAGATCTTGTCTAGGCAAGGCTAACGGTTCAATTTCCTGCAGGCAGCTGTGCGGTGTGCCATCTGCAGGAGTTGGGAGTAATGTTGATGGATTTAATGTCATACATCATTCAATTGTCATATGAGGTTGGCTCAGCAGTATAGTCATACATGAAAGATGTCTAGCAGGAGAGAGGTATGCTACTTTTTCTTGCAGTAAAATTATTGCAACTGCATGAGGCACTCTCAATGTGAGAGGGTGGAATAATACCACTGAGGCTGAAGCCTGTACTGCCATTGCAGCTGCAACCACTGCTTGTACACAGTGAGGCAAAGATCGCGCCACTGGGTCTAACTGTGATGAATAATAGGCTATGGGGCATTGCTTATCCCCATGTTGTTGCGTCAGGACTGATGTCATATATCCTTGCTTGCAATCTATGGTCTGAAAGAACCGTTTGTGATAATTTGGGAGTCCTAAAACTAATGAAGAGGCTATCAATTGTTTTAATTTGCAGAAAGCCATTTCTGCTTCGGGTGTCCATTGTAACAAATCTTGTGCTGCCATTGGTATTTTATATATCAAGTCAGTCAGTGGAGCAGATTCCAAAGCATAGTTTGGTATCCAACTCCGACAAAAATTAGTTGTCCCCAAGAAGGACATCATTTCCTTCTTGGTTACTGGTTTGGGTGCTTGTAAAATTGCTGTCTTTCTATTCTCGTCAAATATCCTACCTTCATTGGATATCACATATCCTAGGTATCTAACTTGCTTTTTCCAGAGTTGTAACTTACTTTTGTTCACTTTGTGTCCTTGTGTTGCTAAGAATTTCAATAGCGCTACAGTATCTTCCCTGCATTGCTGCTGGGTGGGGGCTGCTAGCAAAATGTCATCTACGTAAAGTAGAATTTGACTACCTCCTGGTGGGGTAAACCCTGCCAGGTTGCTAGCCATTTCTTGTGCGAATATTGTTGGGCTCTCACAATATCCCTATGGTAGTCAAGTATAGGTATACCTTTTACACTGAAATGTAAATGCAAACCAGTATTGACTATCAGGATGTATAGGTATTGAAAAGAAAGCATTACTGATATCTACCACAGAGAAATATTTCTGTTGCGGTTTTAAGTCATTTATCAAAGTATGTGGGTCTGGCACCGTGGGTGCTCTGAGTATCACTGCATTGTTTACAGCTTGTAAATCTTGAACCATCCACCATTCCCCATTTGCTTTTTTAACAGGAAATAGGGGTGTATTACATGGTGAATCAGGAGATTCTACCAGTACTCCTTCCCTGAGTAATGCTGCTATTATAGGCTTGATTCCTATTTCTGCATCTTTCCTCAAGGGGGTATTGTCTTTTCTGTGGCCTAAATGCTGACTTTGGTGTAATTGTAACTGGTCCTGCTGTTCGAATAAGTCCTACGTCTGACTTGCCTGTTGACCAAAGAATCATTGGTATGTCACATAAGGCTTTCTCTTCTTCTTCTAATAAAAATGCTAATCAGCTGTCCTCGCTAGATTGCAAGTGTACAGCAGGGTGCGTTTGCGTCAACTAGTTCAACTTTTGTTTCTGTATTCCCTGTTCTGACAATTCTAAGTCAGTCTGTTTTTCCCATCTTGTTACCTTCTCTCCTAAGTCTGCCCATTTTACGTTTTTGTTTTTTGTCAAGCTGACATGTGGCAATCGATTTGATTTATATAATGCAAGGAATTATTGAGGTAATGAACAGCTAACTACACTGTTCCCCTCAGTATCCCAATGCAAAGTACGTAATACTAATCTAGTTGCACGATTTCTGAATAATTCTTGCTCATATTATCTATCAGGTCCTGGCATATTACATTAGTATAAAGTACAGTGTAACAAATGCTGACGATTAGTGTCAAGGGAGGGGGCTTTACTGATGGCTACGTTCATCAGTTCCTCGGTTACTGCCCCTGGACAAGTCGTAACTAGGTCCTGGCTGTACCAGTAAAAAGTTTCACCCTCCGATCGCACCACAAAAGTATCCATTTGTCTCTGTGCCTCCATACCCTGCACAGTTGGAACTACTGCTATGCCAAATATCTGCATAAGGTCCCTACCCAATAGGTTCACTGGACATTTTGCAGAAACAACAATCTTACTTCTTTGGGTCATACCTGAAACAGGGTCAGTTATTGCTATATCATGGGAAAGTGGTTCCCTGTATAGCTGTCCATTCGCAGCTTTCACTAATATATAATCAGGTGATTCAGAATGTTCTGGTAACTTGGAGGGGTGTATCAGGGTCCATGATGCTCCTGAGTCACACAGGAATTTAACTTCCCTTCCCTCCACCAGAAGTGTAACTTCCGGTTTCGTATCTGCTAAGTAGAGCTTTAGGCTCAATAATGCTAAATCCAAAATTTCACTTTCTTCATCCTCCATATCTACTTGCACTTCCTCTATTCCTTCTATCACATTTACATTTGTCCTCTGTTTTGTAACTTTTCCCGATGATTTCTGACTTCTGCATGATGCATCTTCACTATCATATAGTCAGTCCTCATCTCCCTTGTCTTCTGTGATTACCTTTTTGTTGGTATCTGTTAAATAAAATCAAGAGATCAGTACACAGGAGGTTCAGGTTCAAAAGTTTACTAGTGTACACCAGGAGGCAAAAAACGTACAAGTACAGAATTTTGTCTGACATGAAACAGGAAGTACACAATTTTTATAGTCTTTACATTCAAGTTGTGCCCACCTTACTGACGTGATATGTCACAGGGCATCTACATCACTTTAGCTTACAGTGTTCTATTCATTAAATAATGCTGATGCTGTATATTTTAAAAAAGTTTTCCTCTGGTAACAATACGGCCTTGCTTACCACCTGGTCAGACATAATGTCTTTCTGTAAAGTTACTTTTTCAAGGCTTCAGACTAGTTCGAATACAATAGCAGATTCAGTCTTCTAATACACTTCTTTGTTCCCCTGTAACACTTTCCCAACAGCTGCGTGTTATCTAGTAACACATACACAAGGCCAAATCATCCCAGCAGGAAAGAGCAGAAGATTTCATTATTTCACATATTTAATTTCCTGACCCAGCAGATAATCACTTGTGAAAAGCATAAACATTAAAACTTGCTGAGCTAGCAGCTGCCAGATTCAGAGGTCAACTTGCTACAAGCCACACTGCAGTTTCAAAACTTCTTGCAGTTACACATGAATTCATCCTTTTTGTTATATCATTAATAGAATAAAATGCATTACATACTACTTTGCTTTTTAAACTAGCACTTCACATATATTATTTCTCTAACAGTATCTACTTCACTGAAGTCCAGGCCAACACAAAGGGACTCTGGCTGACAAAGTTCACAGATGATTGCAAGTTGGGAGCTATTATTAACTCCCTGAGTGATGTTGACATCCTACAGAAAGGCCTCACTGAGACCAACGACTGGTGACAGAACCATGGCCTTAAGCTCAATGCCAAAAAATGTGTCATTATCCCCTTTGTGAAAAACCCAGTTCCCATGAATTACCACATCGATGGTAGTCCACCGAACACAAAAGGCGTTACAAGAGATCTGGGAATACAGGTTGACAGCAACCTCTCTTTTGACCACCACATTGCCACTGTGGTCGGAAAGTCCTTCAATATGGCACATCTCATTACTAAGGGTTTTGCATCCAGGAAGAAAGAGGTCATTGTCTCACTCTACTCTTCCCTCATTAGGCCAATCATTGAGTACAATGCCCCATTTGGCATGTACCTCACTAAACACCTGCAACAACTGGAGAGGCCGCAAAAGTACCTCACAAAGAGGATCCTAGGCCTTAAACATTTGTCCTATATGGACAGACTAAAAAAACTCCAACTATTCTCTGTCTCATATCGCCTACTTAGAGGCAATCTCTGCTTGACTTACAAAGCCATGTCTGACCCAGCTCTGTTAGAAATGCTACATCTAAAGAAATTCCAATCCCTCCGCACCATACACTCCAAAGACCTCAACCTCATTACCGCAATCAACAGAACATGCTGGGGGGACAGGTTCATAACCCAGAGACTGCCCATGCAATGGAATAGACCTCCCATACATGTCAAGCAGAGCACCTCACTGGCCCTCTTCAAGAGAAATCTTGATGAGTGGATGGGAAATAGAAAATTCACCCCAGGGATCACTCCAGTGGCTTTAGTCGACAGAGGCACGGGGAACTATGGTAGAGTGGCACAATGTCAGGGTAATCCTATAGGCTAAGCTTGTAAAAGCTACAGGGCTATTAGCCTAGTACACACCTATGAACCTATGAACCTAAGAACTGAGAATGAAGAAATTTAGCTAGCATTCCAGAGGAAAGAAATGTGCTTGCTATGGGCTACCAACCACTGGTAACTATTTTCAACCATGAAGTGCATTATACATGACTTCCAAGATGGCTACACACTGATCAACTGGTTAAGTTCAGCTCTCCTGGTGTGAAAAAAGAAACTGAGAGATAAGAACTATAATTCTGCCAATTTTACTAAAATTCAGTTATTAGCATGGAAGTACACTGCCTGGATTCCAGCAAAGAAGAAACTTAGGGAGCCTGAAAGAAAATCAGCTAGAAAACATAAAGATAAATCACTGACAGGGAAGAATAGCGTAGCTGTTTAGCAAAAAGAAGTTCATACTCAAGCTTTGGTATAACAGGTGGCTTCCAGAAATTTAGAGGAAAAATGTGCTCAGAGCTGATTAAAATAAATGAATCACTGAAGGAGTATATCAAGTCAAATATCAAAAGGCTGAAAATGGAAGAAGCTTTAAACAGCTATTCAGATGATGAATTGATAAAACTGCAAAATCAGATGTGGAAATGAGGAAAAGGCTGACTGAGTATGAGATTGCTCAAGACGAGAGGTTTCAAAAAATGGTAGAGTTAAAGGACAGAGCACACAGAGAAAACCTGAGATTTTCTGCTGTATCAGAGGAACTGGATGGAACAGACTATTAATTTTATGAAAGCACAAACAAGCAACTAGACTGGTATTCACAGCAGGATTTGTTAATTGAAAGGGGACATTGTGTGTATGCTGCAAACCTGGCTATGAGAAAACAGCCAAGATCTGCATAGTAAAGCTGCAATGATACCAACAGAAAGAGTTGATCCTGACAAGACTGAAACAAGGACAAAGTATTAAAAATTGGAGAAAGTAGAGTGTTTGTGGAAAAAGATTATTCACTGTACACCAGACAGAAGAAAAGTAAATTTATCCCAGCAACTGACAGGCAGATGTAGGATTCAAGCTGCTTTACCTAGCTGTCTTCAGAATATTTTTTTTCCGGGAGGATCAAAGTCATTTTTATACAGAACAGACTAAGGAGGAAATACAAAAGATTGACCAACCATTGTCTGTTCACCATTTTATCTCATCTCCTCATATTCTTACTATTAGTTGTTGAGCCTCATCTACCTCTAACCTGTTCATACCTAAGTCTTCCATAAAGATTTCCATTTGTGTTTTTTCTTGATTTCCACATTCCTCTGCTGTATACAAATGTTCATAAAATCTCCAAAATATCTCTAATAACTCTACAGGATCACTGGCTAAGATTGGTAACAACCCTTTCTACTTACTGTTGCCTAAGTCATTGTGCTAAAAGTTTTTGTGCTTTGGAGTTATTTTCAAAAAAAGTTGCTTAAAAGCCATTTTTGTAAACTCATGCATATTATCGAGGTGGTCATTTATTATCTCTTTAGCAGTCTTCATTTGTACCTCTTCTTGTTTTGTGAGGTCCCTCTTAGTCTGCAATACTTTAACCTTTGTCAGTCCAGCTAAATAATTTTGTCACTTCTTAACCATATCTCTTTTTCTTTTATTTTTACCATAGTTTTAAACTTCACTTTCATTTTATTGTACTCACTAGCTACAGCTTCTGAAGAAATTCCTTTCTTCCCTAATAACTCTTGAATAATTTCCACTACTCATTCCTCAAATTCCTCTCTTTTAATGGGTAGATGGGAAAGTGCCAGTAACTTAGCTGTACTTCATTGCCCTGCATTTTTATCCTAATTCTTATTAATGCATGATTGGAAATAGTTATTGGATGTGCATCAAAGCATTCAATTACATGGATTTGTTCCTGTTAAATATAATTTCTGTCTTGTCTAGCCCAGTTATTGTACCTTTAGAAATGGTGTGCAAATTCTCTCCAAGTTCCTGCTACTCAATAATTCACATCTTCCATACCACATATTTTCATACATTTCTTCAGAAATCTACCCTCATTTGTTATATTTTTCCCTTCTAGGTCCCCAGAAACAACTTTGCTGTTGGAAATCATGTTCCAGTCCCCACCTATAAGTAATATTCTCTGGTAAAAGCTGATTATTTCTCCCAAAATTTTCTTAAGCTCTATAACAGCAGTTTTAGGTGGAATATAAATACATGCCAGCGTAATCATACTCCTAGCCAGTAGCCCCTTACTACCACAAATTACCATTACTATATTTTCCCTCTTCTATCACTGCTGGAGCTCCTCAAACAATTAGTATAAGTACTCTTCTTTTCTTTGGTCCCTCATATTCTGCTGAATATCCATCTTGAAGTCATTTCTTTATCAAGTTCACATGCTCACTTCTTTCCAAACGTGTATAATTTATCAGTGATATTTGCCCTCTGCATTTCCTAATAAAATTCAATATCTCTGAGACCATTCATATTCCAAAGTAATGTTTAGTGTAACCATTATGATAAGAAGTTATTATTCCCCATTATACATTACTGCTTTTTAAATGTCTATTTCCAGCTTTTGTGTTATGTGCACCCACAAATATTTGACAGGCTCATCTTTTATACAGTTCTTTCTTGGCATCTACATGTGAACTTATGTTAAATTTTACAAAACCTTTTCTTTTAATGAAAATACTCAAAACAACCCCACATCCCCATTAATACCCTCATGACATATTGACTTAAAACCAACACATAAGACTATATACAGCTTTAAATAATGATGTTTAACCCTCCTGATTTGGAACAATTGTTCCAAATTGACAGCTGCACACACAGACATAAACTAAACTAAAACTAAGTTTATCCACACCAAAGTGCATGTTACAGCCTATGTTCCAGTTGCTGTCTGTTCTTGTCTTATTTTTATTCTCTCCCCTGGTGGCTGCTTTCAGAAAATGTTAGTTTTTAACCTTAAGAAAATATGTGAAAAACAGCTTATACACGTTCAGAAAACATTAACTTTTACCATATGAAAATATGCACTGGCCATCTTTAATTAAAACGAAATTATACATTGTTCTAGTAAATGCATTAAAGTATTTAATTACCATCTATCTCTCATTCACTTCCAGCAATTTCAAACTTTATTGTTTACTGAGCTACTTGTCCTTGTACCATTTAATTTTACATACTTGTCCTTGTACCATTTAATTTTACATTTCTCTCAGTAAACAAAGTCCAATCCTCTTGATTTATTGCCTTCACCTTAAGTCAGCTTGTTTCCAATGAAGCATAAGCAGAATTTCTTCACAACTAACACTGAAGATTTATTTGCTAAAGGAAAACTATTCATAACATTTTTTAACAAAAACCTTGCATTAGATTAAGCCAAGGGCCTAAATCTAGGCATTCACCTATTGAAAAGCAAAAAAAAAAAAAACATTTCAACTGTACATATATATTTTATTCAGTAAGCATTTACACCCCATTTCCCACTCCAACAGCCCAAAATTATAGCCCATTAACTCAAACATGATTTTGTTGTTTCTTTGTTCTCTTTTTACATGGTAATGCCTATATTTCTTACAACTTAAAAAATAAGAAAGTATGTGTTTACCTTCATCACACACAACAGTCACTAAAATGCTTTACTATATAACATGTAATTTATATAGCAAAATGTTTTACACAAATACTAAGAACCAAGTTGTTTTACTTAGTTACTTTCTCTTTTTGTTCTCTTTTTTCTTTTAGTGTCCTTCTAAACATCATTGAAAATGGGCACATGCCTGACAGTCTCTCCAACATGTTTAACAAAGTCAACCAAAATTCAATCTTTCTCATCCTGTTTTTCTTTTAAAACTGTATTTTACAAATATGACTAGTGCTTTATAATCTCACACTTATTCACTAATTTCAGTTTTGATGATCTTCTTTCTGTTCTCTCCATCTCCCAACTCCAGATGCCAGTTCAAGTCCAAATAATTCCTCATTCTTGTATTGAACTCCTCTGCTTTTTCTGTCACTCAAGCATTTTCTGTTGGAACATTGGAAAATGTTTCACTGGAAAATCTATCAATTAGCTTTATTATCAGAAGAATGAGAAATAAAGTACTGTTTGATGGTTCACTTATTCTTGGACAGCCTTTTTATTTCCTCTTTAGCCTTTTGTGTATCAAATTGACTTTGATCCTTCAGAAAAGAAATATTTTGAAAACAGCTGGATACAGCAGCTTGAATCTCATACCTGCCTCTCAACATTCCCAGCTTGCTGGGATAATTTTGCTTCTCTTCTGCCTGGTGTACAATAAATAATAATTTTCCACAAACACTATTGTATCCAATTTTTAATATTTTACCCTTCTCCCACAGTTTTGTTAGGATCAATTTTTTATGCTGGTATGATTGCATTGTTACTAATACAGCTCTTGGCTGCTTTCTTATGGCCAGATTTGGAGCATACACATGATGTGACCTTTCAGTTAAAAAATCCTGCTGCAGAAAACCAGTACAGTTTGAATATAGTATGGTCCTTCTAGTTTCTCTGGTACAGCAGAAAATCTCATATTTTTTTCTGCTTGCTCTGTCCGATAATACTACCTTTTTTTGAAACAGCTTTTCTTGAGCATAGTTTCATACCCATCTAGCCTTTTCTTCATTTCCAACTCTGATTTTTGCAGTTTTATAAATTCATCTGAATAGCTGTTTAAAGCTTCTTCCATTTTTCCAGTCTTTTGTTATTTGAGTTGAAATACTCCTTCAATGTTTCATTTATTTTAATCAACTTTGAGCACATTTCATTTATTTTTTCCTTAAAATTACTGGAGTCCTTCTCTTGTACCAAAGCTGGAGTTGGACTATTTTTTGCTGAACAGCTGCAGAATTCTTCCCAATCAGTGTTTTCTCTTCACCTTTTCTAGTTGATTTTCTTTTAGGCTTTCTATGTTTCTTTTTTGCTGGAATCCAAGCAGTGTACTCACTAGCCAGTAACTGCATTTTAGTAAATAGGCAGACTTACTGGATGTAACCTATATGTTCCCTTTTTCTCACTAGGAGAACTGAAAGTGAGATGATGATCAGTATCATTAGATATCATCCAGTACATTGGAAAGCCCCCATACATTCTGTTCTTATGTTTCCATGGACACGAGCTGACTAGAGGTGCAGGCAATAAATCTCCAGAGTTCTGGGCAGTGTTTGCTGAGGGAATCATAAATTTAAAATATACAAGGGCAAGCAGCATAGTAAAAAATAAAGTTTGAAATTATTGGAAGTGAATAAGAGATACCAGCTTTCCTGGTACCTAAATAAGTCAATGGATTTACTACAGCAATGTATAATTTAGTTTATTTAAAGAAATAACACAACAATACTTCCAAGTAGTAGAAACATGGATAACCACTTTGCAGTTAATTCTAACCCCCCCAAAAAAAAATTTATGTTATTCCAGCCAACCAAATCTAAAACAGCTCTGTGTTCTTTTAACATAACCTCATTAGACAGTACACGTATTTCACTCTCACCTCATACCAAACTCTTAGGAGTTGAAATTGACTGCAATATGAGATTTGATGCCCACATATCCCAAATAATAAAAAAACTACATAAAAAATGTGGAATGTTATGCAGGAACAAGCAATACTTTACAACTGACTCCAAAACCAAAATTGCCCAAACTCCCTTATTATACACACTACTATATGCATCTCCCATACTCACCAACCTAAGAAAAATCTGAATTAGTGAAGCTAGAAACCTGCTACAATAAAGTTGCTAGATATGCCAACTCCCCATCGAGACCTCACCATTGTATCTCCTTTAAAAAGCTCAATTGGCTTAAACTCCCACATCTCTTGTTCCGTAACCAACTAATCATGGCCCATAAGTTATTCTACCAAAGTGAAAAAATACCCTCATTCCAAAATATGCTGCTACCTCACTCCAGTGCCAGACCTTTACGCTCCACCAACAAACCATTTCTTAAACTCAATACAGCCAAAAACTTAGCTGGAGAATCCCTATTCTCTAACTATGTAGGCAAAGTGTGGAACTTACTACCTTATGAAATACCATCTATCCCAACCCTTTCTCAAATTAAATCAAATTTAAAAACTCACTTACAAAACAAATGGCTATGTCCTTGAAATAACCCAGACTAAATCTCTTCTCTCTTAAGGTTGCTGGTGACTAGTCCTATAGTTTTTACAATCAAGTCTAATTTGGATCTGTCTCTACTAACAAGGATGTCCCTTAATATACATATTGAAATGTTGGAAACATACAAACTACATAACAGGGTGTAACCCTAGTCCCCTAACTAATCTCTCTTCTACAAATGAAATATGCAACTAGCTTCTTTATCTATCCTCCCATTTCTATACAAATGCCTGACTGTGTAAATACTTGCTTGTATTACTATGTGTAAATGATTCATCATATACAACTGTAGGTAATTAGTTTTCAGTTTTCTTGTTTAAATATGTTTTTCCCTGCATAAATGCCATTTTTTTCTTGTATATATGCCATTCTGTATAAATGTTATATATATTTCTCTTTTGTCATGTGGAGCTTTTCTCCCCAGGCCTCCACTGAAAATGGACATGTGTCCTGTTGGACTATCCCGGTAAGCAAATGTAAAATAAATAAAATAAAGTAAAATAGCAAGTCCAGTTTTTCATAAGGCTAAAACTTAATGTTTTCTGAAAGAGTACAAGCTGTTTTTCGCATTTAGGAGGAGAATAAAGATAAGACAAGAACAGACAGCAATGATTGTAAGTAGGAGCATAAGTTGTAACATGTGACTTAGCATGGATAACCTTAATTTAAGTTAGGTAATGGCTGTGGGTTCATCTGTTGATTTGGGAAAAATTTTACTATCAAGAAGGTTAAACTTCATTATTTGAAGATGTACAATGTACATAATCCTAGTGTTTGCTTTAAATTAATAGGTTCTGGGGCTGTTGTGGGGTGTGTTTGATTTATTCTTTGAAGGTTTTCATGAAAACAAAAAATCTTGTAAAATGTGACATAGGTTCAAATGGAGATAACAAGCAACAATTGTATAAAACCTCAACCTGCCAAGCATTAGTCGGTGCATGTAACACAAAAGCTGGATATAGACATTTAAAAAACTGTTGTATATAATAGGAGGGAATATAACTTCTTATCATAATGGCTACAATATCCATATTATTTTGGAACATGAATAGCCTCACAGGTAAAGACAAAAATGTAAGATTATTGAATTATATTAAGAAATGCAGAGTGCAAATGGCAATGCTACAGGAGATACATTTGGGAAGAAGCGAGCATGGGAATTTGATAAACTAAACCAGTGCTACAATAAAATTGTAAAATTTGCCACTAACTCATCAAACTGAACCCATTCCTGCTTAGCCTTAAAATGGCTTGATTGTCTTGAATTACCCAAGCAGCTCACTTACCCACAACTACTTCTAGTGTATAAATTAATATACAAACCAGAACAAAACAAAGCCCTACTAGACTTATTGTACACATACACCTCTGCTAGCCCACTTTGATCTGTAAAGAAAATGCTGCTCAATACCTTCAAACCATACCTATTAGCAGGAACCTCTCTCTATTCCAGCTATGTAGCCCAGTCATAGAATTCTATCCACTTATCCCTTAAACATAAAAGCAACCTTTCCATTTACAAGACCAATCTAAAAAAATATCTATCTGACACCTGAAACTGTACATGCACAACCTTCAAAACAGATGCATTACTAACTACTCGCTATAACTATGCTTTTCCCTCTCTAAATTCTCTAAAACCTCCATATCTTACAGGCAGTAATGACCTAACATCAAAAGAAGCTCTCACTTTAATGACATCAGACGACTAATGTAGGCTCTCTACCTCTTCAACCAGCACTTACTACTATTTACTTCCCTGTCTTGTGTTCTTCCATAACATTCTCATCTTTCTAATAATAATCATATCTCTCTTAATGTCCTTAATTTTCCCTCATACTCATCCCTCACCTTCCTCTTCAATCTTATTTTATACCTCTGTCTGTTTTGTCAGCTGAATACTGTATTATTTTTCACCTCCCTACAATATTAGAAATATAGTCAATATTTTGAATAACTGGGTCTATATTAGATCAGCGAATGCTTAAACAAGTGAATGCTGATTGATCGACCTTATTTTAGCGAAAGTTAAAAATATCGAAGCAACAGAAACTCAATTTTTTTCCTAGGGAAAGAATTTGGTTGTCCGTTTCTGTTGCTTCGGTATTTTCAGTGATGTGGTGGAAAGTTATGGGTCGGATTCAGGTAAGTGTGTGATTGTGTGGATGTGAGTGTTAGGGTGGGTTAAGTGAGTTAGGGTTAGGACTCGGGTTAGGTATGTGTGCGATTGTGTGGACATGAGGGTTAGGGCAGGTTTAGGTGAGTTAGGGTTAGGGAGCGGGTGAGGTGAGTGTGTGATAGTGACGGACCTTAGGGTTAGGATTTGGGTTAAGATAAGTGGATAGTTAGTGGTGTGTGCATAGTTTAGTGTGGGGTTAGGTGTCAGATTTTAGGTGTATGTGTGTGGATTTCTGTTTGTTTGGTGTGCTTGTGTTGTGTGTATGTGTTTTGGATCAGCAATTTTTTTCCCTAGGAAAAAAATCGCTGATCTGACAGTTCGAGATTGTAAGCTTTTGCTTACATAATCTCGATCAATCAGCGTTCACTTTTTTAAGTGTTTGCTGATCTAATATAGACCCTGAATAACTATGTATTAGTTTGCTTGACATAGGCTATCTGCTTCTGTACTGTCTTGCCTCTTGCAATACATATTATATTCTTGATTATAATTTATCCTAGTAATATTTCTGTAAATGTGTTGCAACCTGTTTATATTTTAACTCTTGTGGAGACTTACTCCCTTGTATATAATTGCTTATCAGTTAGTGTAAAATGTTTTTATATGTATTTTTTGGAACCTTTCTCCCCACGTCATTGTTGAACATTTAATCTGTTGTCAGACTTTTCTCCCTTTGTATATATTTACTGAACTACTGCTTAAATGTTTTTGAATCTGTTGTGGAGCTTTTCTCTCTGGGCCTCTGCTGAAAATGGGCCACTGGCTCAGTCAGACTTTCCCAGTTATCACAGGACAAATAAAATAATAATAAAGAAAGGTGCAAAGCATGGATATTCAGCAGAATATCAGAGACAACAAAAATAGTGATAGAAGAAAAAAAGATAATAATTGTAGATTTGTGGTAGTAAGAGGCTAACAGCAAGAGAGGAGGACTACACTGGCATGTCTTTATTTCACCTAAAGCTGCTATTCTGGAACTTAAGAAAATTTTGAGAGAAGTAATCAGCATTCAGCAGGGAATGTTACTTATAGGTGGGGGCTGTAACTTGATTTGCAACAGCGAAGATGTATCTGGGGGACATAGAAGGGAAAATATAATAAAGAATGGCAGATATTTAAAGAAATCTGTGATGAATTGAGTAGTAGTAACTTGTAGAGAATTTGTATATTATTCCTCAACATAAAATAATTGGGTTAGAGAAGAAAGAAATTGTATTTCAGAGGAACATGTGCTTTAAACTGAAAGCTTCAACAAACAACCAATAACTATTTCAGATAAAATGCCAACTATGATAAAAATTAATGGTAATGAAGTAAAAACAAGATACTGGCACTTTCCCATCTACCTCTTAAAAAGAGCGGAATTTAAAGAATGGAAACCAGAAAGTATTCAAGAGTTGTTAGGGAAGATAGAAATATTATAGCTAGTGAGTGGGATAACATGAACGTGGAGTTTAAAAGCAGGGTAGAAATAAGAGAAAAATAGATATGGTTAAGAAATAACAAGAATTATTTAGAGGGGCTGACAAAGGTTAAAATATTGTAGAATAAAAGGAATCTCAAAGAATAAGAACAGGCACAACTGCCGAGTGCTAAAGAGAAAATAAGGGAGTATTTGGATAAAAAATATGAGTTTAGAAGGTTACTGTTAAGGAACTGTTTTTTGATAATAACTCTAGAGTACAAAAACTTTTACCACAATCACTTAAGCAACAGAAAGTAGAAAGAGTTGTTGCAAAAATTAGGGAGTCTATAACAAGAAAAATAATCAGTGATCCTGCAGAGATATTCAAGATATTTCACAAATTTATGAAAATTTGTACAAAACAGAGAAATGTGGAAATCAAGAAAGAGCACAAATGGAAATATTTATGGAAGACTTAAGGATGCCAAGGTTAGAGGTGGATGAGGCTGAATGATATGGATCTATGATGTTTTATGGATGGGAGGCAAACATTTCACAGCATTAATAGAACAATAATGATCCAGAGGAAGCAAAATATAAGAAAATATTGCTGTTGTTAGTGGGTGTTGATGCAGAGAAAGCATTCAAGAGAGTAAGCTGGTATTTTTATGGGTAGGGTAATCTAAGTATTTACATTCTCTGATACAATAATATGGTTAATTAGGAGGATAGATAAGGTATCAGAAGCAAAAATTAAAGCGAGAAGGCAAGGTGTACCTGAACAGAGGAACCATGCAGGGGTGTCCATTTCCCCTTTGTTATTTGCTTTATATTTGCAGCCATTACCAAAGAAAATAAGGGACTCACAAATGTAAGGATATAATTGGTATGGTCATCATGAAAAGTTGTCTTTATTTGAAGATGATATTATTTTATACCTGATAAAACCACAAAAAAGACATCTCAGTGTTGTGGAACATTTTGACATAATTTCAAGTCTTTGGGATATTAAACTAATGAAGATAAAACAAAGGCTATAAACTATGTACCCACACATGAATTTGTTTAGCAATACCCATATTTATTGGGATATGATAAAATGAAGTATTTAGGAGTATGGATTAAAAAAGGATTTTGTATGGTAGCTAAGGATATGTGGGAAGAGACTAAGCAAAAGATAATACAAAAACTGAGAAATTGGAAGCTCTTGTCTATGGATATGGATAGCAAGATATAAGCAGTGAAAATGTTTTTAGTCCCTTTAATTTTATATACAGGCCAGGCTTATTTTTATCAGTCAGAGGAGAAGTTGAGGACAATAATATATATAAAGAGTTGAAAGAATTTATTGGGGGGGGGGAGTGCAAGGCTCATGTGGGATAAGCTGATCCTTCCAACATAACATGTTGGTTTAAAATGGGTCTATATCACATCGTCGAACTTGTATAAGTTAGAACGATGTAATATCGAACCTAAAAGTCTGAAATGCAAAAATAGCGAAGCCACGGTACATCGATTTTTTCCCAGGGAAAAAAAATTGGTAGGCTATTTTTGGAGCTTTGCTATTTCCTTCACTGTGGTGCATTCTCGGAGTTCATATATTTAAGTAGAGGAGTGTGGAGGGCACAGTCCCTCACGTTGGGTGGTGTGGGGGGCAAAGCCCTGCACTTTAGTTTTAGTTTAAGATTTATGTTTTTTTTTTTTTTGTTAGGGAACAGCGATTTTTTTTCCCTGGGAAAAAAATCGCTGTTCTGTGTGTTCGTTATTGTGCAGTTTCAGACTTTTAAGTTCGATATTACATCGTTTAAACTTACATAAGTTCAACGATGTGATATAGACCCATTTAAAATTACTTGATATGAGGAGATATTTTAGAACTGCACAGTTAAGGCTCATATTTATAATACAAGCATAAAGCTGTAATTCAAAGTAGTATTGGATGATGAAGCAGGGGGAACTTTCAAAAAATAAGGACAGAGTGGAATTGTTGATGCAGATCCTTAAGGAGAATAACAACAATCATACAGAATATTCTGAATCTCTCCAAATGGAGAAATGATATAAGGGGTTAGAATGGAGAGATGATATGGGGTCCGAATGGAAAGATGATAAGTCAGCAAGTAAAGAAGAGTATTATTGCCAAAAATGAATTTATCCTCAAGTCTTGGTGACTACCTTCACAAAGTTAACCCTGTTTTTCACAAAATCTCACCAACATGACCCTAATATATAGACTGCATTTACATAGCATATATCATGGATAGAAGTAGGTTAAAAATTAAAAAAATGAGCTGAGTGCACAAGACCCAGGATAACAAAATGCCCAATCCTGATAGGCACACTGGTCCCAGGACTGGAAAAGATGACAGTGTAGAATCATCAAAATACGGAAACATTCCTACAATGGGCCTAGGCCAGGCCTTGGGTGAGGATGGCCCCCCTGTTGTAGATGGACGTAGTAGTCTACATAAATCACAAACCTGATATGCCAAAGAAGAGCCATAAAGAAGATAAAGTGGACTATTGAGGATAAGAAAGAAATTATTTATTGTTACTATTATGCAAAAAGCCCAGAATTTCCAGTCACAAGATATACAAAATGATTAAGAGAGAAATTAGAGGAAAGAAAAATATTTCCACAAGAAAAACTGTCAGAAGCTTCAAATAAAAAAATTGTATTCATTAGTACAAGAGATATGTACAAAACAGTATGTAACTTTGATCTGTTTAGAAAAAGAAGAATCTGAGGATGTGCAAAAATATAAACAGCAAAACCTAGAGATTTTTGAAAAGAATAAAAAAGAAGTATGGCCATGGGAAAGAAAGAGATATTTGATATGGTGCAATATTTATGCAACGGAGAAAGCCAAATTAATCAATATAAAGAAGACAGCCCCAAAGATATTCAAACGGAAATACAGGCAAAGGCATCTGGATATGGAAATTTTACAATAAAAAAATAATATCATAAAGAAGAAACATAGAAAAGAAGATTAGTAAAGTAGAGGTTGAAAAAAATAGAAGTTGAAGTTACGGAGTACCTATAAAGTGAACAATTTGGTATAGAAGGTCTAACACAGGTTACATCACAGCATGATGGAGTGAGTCCCCAAAGTAAGGAGAAGCAGGAAGATCAGGAGACGTCTGAAAAAGAAATATGTACACGGGAAAGAAAAAGAGATTTAATATGGTGTAATATTTATGCAAAGGAGAAAGCAAAACTAATCAATACAAAAAGAGCATCACCAAAGATATTTGAAGAGAAATACAGGCAAAGGAATATGAACATGGAATACAATACAAAAAGATAAGAAGACAAAGAGGAAAAGCAGAAAAGGAGATTAGTAATGGAGAAGTTAAAATAATAGAAACTGAGGTTATGGAGTACCTGTGAAGTGAAGGATTCAGTGTAGAAAATCTAATTCAGAAAGCACCACAACAGGATAGAGCAATGGATATCCAAATTAAGGAGAAACCAGTTGAACAGAAAGCAATTATTCAGGTGCCATATAAAGATATTTTGGAACCTTCCACAGGAAACCAGTATAAATGTTCACTTGAAGCTAGACAGCAAGGGAAGGAACAGGAAACTGTGGATACTCTGATGCAGTCAATGTTCAGGAGTGATAGGCCAGTGAGTTCCCATATGACAAAGCAATGGGTGGCACAGGATGACACTGAAGAGAATGTACCACAGGAAGATGCTGTAGAACTTTCTATAGAATGCCTGCAGGAAATGGAAAACAAAAAATGTGCCCTCAGTTTAGAAGAAAATGAGGTAAGAGAAGAGTTGCTTGATTTAATAGACATATATAGACATATTAAGATCAATGAAAGAAATAGACTGCAGAAGGTCAATAAAACCCAAAAAGTCAGAAGTTTGATAAAACAAATGAACACAGTAATTAGGACTGTCCATAGAGCTCCATGCGATATAGCATACATTACCAGGCTATATTACTATGCAGATAAGTTAATAACTGATAAAGTTCTGTCACAGGAACACAGTGAGGGAAAGGAAGGGGATAAATCAAATACCATCATGGAAGTATCGAAAGAGAAAACTATAAAGCAATTAAGACAAGAAAAGGGAAAAGAGCAACAAAAATACAAAGAAAGATAGACGGGATAAAAGCAATGCGCAGTACTAGAACAGACCAGGATCTGTCATGCACTATTGTAAATAACAAACTAAAAATCTCAGCAATAAAAGCAATGCGCAGTACTAGAACAGACCAGGATCTGTCATGCACTATTATAAATCACAAACTAAAAATCTCAACAATAAAAGCAATGCGCAGTACTAGAACAGACCAGGATCTGTCATGCACTATTGTAAATCACAAACTAAAAATCTCAACAATAAAAGCAATGCGCAGTACTAGAACAGACCAGGATCTGTCATGCACTATTGTAAATCACAAACTAAAAATCTCAACAATAAAAGCAATGCGCAGTGCTAGAACAGACCAGGATCTGTCATGCACTATTGTAAATAACAAACTAAAAATCTCAGCAATAAAAGCAACGCGCAGTACTAGAACAGACCAGGATCTGTCATGCACTATTGTAAATCACAAACTAAAAATCTCAGCAATAAAAGCAATGCGCAGTACTAGAACAGACCAGGATCTGTCATGCACTATTGTAAATAACAAACTAAAATTCTCAGTACAGATGGAACAACTTAGAAGATACACAGATAAATACTAAGGAAAAGTACAAAATAAGCAATTTATCGATGACCCAAACATTTTGGAGAAGTATCTATGAAGATCCTGTGGAACATAACAAAGATGCTAAATGGGTAGAAGAAGTTAAAGAAAGAATAAGAGGTTTAAAGGTACAGGGTATGAAATGGAATGAAATAACAGCGAGAGAGGTTAAGACAAAGTTAAGAAAAGCTTCTAATTGGAAAACCCCAGGCCCAGATGCAGTACCTCACTTTAGGTTAAAAGTATTAACATCTTTGCATGAAGATTTAACCATGACTAAGAACTATTTATATGTGCACCCCGAACAGACACCAACCTGGTTAACAACAAGAAAAACAATGCTCCTACTTAAGAGTGAATCTGCAAGATACCCTAAAAACTATAAACCAATAACTTGTCTTCCGACGACATATAAACTTTACACTGGAATTGATGCCAACAGAGTTTATAGTCATTTAGAAGAAAACTCAATTATGGCAGTAGAACAAAAAGGCAATAATGGATCATTTGTTGTTAAATAAAGTCATAGTGGAGAACTGTAAAAGGGGAAGAATCTAAGTATGGCATGAACGGACTACAAAAAAGCATTTGATAGTATCTCACATTCATGGATAAAAGCGTGCTTAAAAATATATAAGATACACCCTACACTGATCGACTACATTAGATTGACCATGAAACAGTGGCAGACCACTTTGCAATTACGCCATAATAAAGGGCAAATTATTATCCCAGGGATAAAAATTCAAAGGGGATATTCCAGGGTGACTCTGTCACCGCTGCTATTCTGCCTTGCCCTTAACCCATTAAGCTGTCAACTTAACAACTTAGGTCATGGCTAGAATTTGGCTTCTAGAAAACAACAAAGTGCAAAGACTTGTCATCTTCTCTTTGTCAATGAGATGAGAAACTGAAATCCCAACTGCAAGGTGTCAAAACTTTTTCAGATGATATAAGAATGTCATTTGGTTTTCATAAATGTGCAAAAGCAACCTTTAAAGCAGGAAAACTGCAGCACCAGGAAAACATCAGTTTGGGACAAGAATGTGATGTAAAAGAACTTGAGCAAGAGGGAGTGTATAAATATTTGGGAACTGATGAAGGATTAGCAATAAAACATGAACAAATGTGAGTAAAACTTAGTAAGGAATACATTAGAAGACTTAAATTAATCCTGAAAACAGAATTGACACCTGGGAACAAAATCAACCAATTTACTCTTCCTGTCCTAACGTACAATTTTGAAGTGACTGACTGGTCCCAAAATGTGTTGCATAGACTAGATTAGAAAACAAGAACGATGCTTCATGCTCACTAAATCATTTAGAAAAATCAGTGCATACCAAGATTATATATTCCCCATTCTGAAGGAAGGATGGGCCGCCTTGAAATTGATTACATGTATAGATCTGCAATTGTGGGACTCCACACATATCTGCTGACCTCACAAGACCCAAATGAAGTGAAAGTTTTGAAACATGAGGAGAATATATCTAAAATGACTTCTCTGCTTAATCTAGCAGAGCCATATCGATGTCAAGCAGGAATGGAAATCAAACCAAAAGTAGACAAAAATCACGCAGCAGCTGAATGTGCCAAAAAACAAAAGAAAGAATATAAGATGAAGGACCAGATGAGAAGACAAGAAATGTGGAAAATGCATAAATATATTTGCAAGAATAGAAAACGTCTGGAAGAACCTCATGTTGATCAGAAACAAATGCAGGAATGGTTAAGGAGAGGCAAACTCAAACCAAGAGATGAAAGGTTAATATTGGTGGTCCAAGGTAGTGGGCTGCGTACATGTTGGTTTACGAAGTCCATTGAACATGTGGGAGAAACAAACAAATGTAGGTTGTGTAAATCCGAATTGTAAACAGTCACATACCTCGTTGCTGGTTGTGACATACTAATGGTAAAAAGACTGTATACTGAACGGCATAACAACCTGGCAAGATTGTTGCACTGGGGATTGTGCAAACATTATGGTATTGAACTGGCTGAAAAACACTGGAAACATGAGTCACAAGGCATCATAGAAAATGATGACGTTTACATCACGTGGGATCATCCATTACCAACAGTTCAAAAGATAAATGCTAGAAAGGTGGCTATAGTAGACCATGAAAAGAAGACAAAAGTAGCATTGATCAGTGAAATCTCCACACCTAGTGACTACAGTGTCTTGCGTACAGAGAAACACAGTCATAAAATATCAGGATTTTCAGGCAGAAATGAGAAAGATGTGGAAGAAAGGTATCCAGACAGTCCCAATAGTATTAGGAGCAATGGGTCTTATAAAAAAGTATCATATTTAGGTGTCTATATTAGATCAGTGAAACAGCATTACAGCGAATGCCATTTTGCTGACACATATAGACCGAAATCTGAAAATAGTGACGGCTCAGGTCAGAAATGTTTTTCCCCAAGGAAAAACATCTCTTGGCCTGAGCCGTGAGATTGCCCTTTACCCCACTGTAGTGTGATCTCGGAGTTGGTATATTTAGTTAGGGGGGGTGGGGGGTGTGAGGGCCGAAGACCCCCAATTAGTCATGTTTGTAACTGAGTGTATGTGTTTTTGGTACTAGCGATTTTTTTCCCAGGGAAAGAAATCACTGTTTTGAACGTTTGCGGTTTAGTGCTGTCAGTGTTTACGTGTCACTGAAGAGGCATTCGATGTAATGCCTCTTCGAGCATTTAATATAGACCCATATTTAGATATGCTACCAATACATGTAACGCCATACGAATTGCAAAAGGAGTTATTAGTAGGCACATTGCAGGTACTGCAAAGATCATGTCTGGCTGACATCAAAGATTGCAACAATACTAATTTCATGAACTTTAATCATACTTTGGCTTAGGAATGGGGTCCATTCCTGTCATGGTATTAGAAACCCAAAAGATTTGGAAAAATGAAAAAAGGCTTTAATATTAATTTCATAAAGTTGCAGAAAGTATTCTAAGAACTAATCCAACATGAGAATGGAGAAGGGAGATTTTTTTTTCTCATTGGGATGACTGCAATTAGAGGTAGAGAGAATAGGATAGAGGGGGCTGGAATTACTGAAGAAAACTGGCAAAGGAGCCAAGGTACTGTGAGCAAATAACTAGCAAGGGAAGGTAGTAGAGTGGGAAGATGCCAAGGAGATGTTTGGACTGCAGGGTAGAGAATGTCTTCCATATATTGACATCAGAGTATAGGCAGAGAAAGAGATAGGGGAACCGTAAGTGAAACGTGTTCTGGCAGAATATTTAGTTGAATGTTGAAAAAGAAGCTGCTGTTAAGAAAGGAATAATTAGTAGGGCATATGAAATGTTCTATGATAACTATAGGAATCAATCTGAGGAGGTTAGAAAAGTTTGGGAAGAGCGATTGTATAAGGAATTCACAAGGGAACAACAGGAAAACATATGTGTGGCTCCCAAATATTCAGCGAAGTCTAGAAGATTTAAGATTTTTGCAAGTGTTTGCATTGGTATTCTGTGCCACAAGCAGACTCCAAAGAATTTTCCTCTGGTAGATGGCAAATGTTGGAAGTGTGATGGGGAAGAAATAGGTAACTGGGGAGATATGTTTTGCGAATGTAATGAGTTAGCAGACTTTAAAAATCCCCTACAGAGAACTCTGTCAGAACTATTGGGTAAGCAAATGGGTGTAACTAAGGAAATAATTTTTTGAGCTGGGCTAGAAAATCTGAATTGCCTAAACATAGCAAAGCCATGTTAAATGTATCTCTGGTGGATGCCAAAAAAGCAGTTACTAGAATATGGAAGTCAAGGTCTAAACCAACTGTATTGGAAGTATTGAATAGTGTAACAAAGATAAAATAAATGGAAGTGGGATCTTTAGAAATGGCTAAGAGCAAATTACATAGAATAATTTGCATTTCTGAGAACAGAAATGCAGAATAATGTTTTGGAGTAGTGAGGTTTAAGGGAAGGCAGAATTGATCAACTGACATAATGCTAGATTGATGATAATTATACAAAATAATAAAGGTGATGTATAATGTTTGTAACTGGAAACATCTTAATATTTTTGCATATAAATGTATGTTTACCTATGTCTTAAGTGATAATAAAGTAAATGTGTTAAAAAGAAAGGTATTACTCATTATGGCTTCAGACTATTTGCAGTGCTGGTACCCGAACACTGGAAGTGCTGATGGACTTCCCTTATTGTCATAGAAAAAGACTGAAGTCCCAACAATTGTTGATATAATGCACATATATAATTTTCCTGTTATTGTACAGTTATTCATGATGCCTGGTGCTATGGAGAGAAGAAAGGAACAACCTAACACTATCACAAATGTGAGGACCAATTGTAATGAAATGGCTTCGGGGCAGTAAGATAACTGTCTATACCCTTCTACTGTTAAAAAGGACAAGCTATTCATACATTGAGGAACCTTTCTTTTTTCTCCTATTATTTGCATTATGGAACACAGCCACGTTATGCTCCAGACAGCTGGTAAAGATGCGTACAGGCAGAACCTGAGAATTATAAACTGGAATCCGTGACCTAGAGTTTTATGTGATGTCTGCACTGGATTTCTAATGATCTATGTACCACTCCAGCCTGCTCCCATGGGAATGGCCATCTGTAACAAGGCGATATATTCAAACTGACTTTGTAGACACTTCTATGGATTCACTATACCCAACTCCAGTGGATGAACACTCACTGTGGCATAAAATAATGTGTATGGACTCAACATCTGAAAAGACAATATTGAACAATGCTTCAGTGTTAATATTTGAAATAAACAGATTACTGGATCAGACTGTTAGTAATAGTGGCCAGCTGTTTATATCATTTATTCATTCATTCATTTTCTGATACTTGTTTTATCCTTTTTTGCAGAACATATGTGACCCAGAGACTTTCTTGGTAATCACTCGGCGTAAGGCATGGGTCCAGTACTGGATGGAATGGCAGAACATCACAAAATGCATGAATGTGTGCATGAGCGTATACACACACACACACACACACACACACACACACACACACACACACACACACACACACACACACACTTCAATTTCACTCTATCTGCATGCCTTTCGGATGTAGGAAAAAAACAGACCATATTAAACAACATCCTGATACAAGGGAAATATTCAGAATCTAAACAGAATGCACCCATGCTAAGAATCAAACTATAGAACCTCACTCTGTGAACAGCGTATCTAAGCGCTGTCCTACTGTATCACACCCATTTATATCAGAAGAGTTTGAAATATTTATGAGGCAAAATGGAAATGAAAACTTTACATTTGTAAATTTGCAGGATACCAAACATTTCCTTTATTCCATGGTACTCTAACCTCATAGTTAGTATAGTAGAAACCACAGCAGCAATCCAGCAACTCCAAAGAAGGAAATTTATTCACAAAACAGCAGTAGTAAAAATCTCTAGCGCCTCGGCCAACAAGCCTTTAACAGAGTACATCAAATAAGGAAAAACTCTCAGTTTATATACAACAGCACTTAATTGAATAATGAGTTAATGACTTATATCACACTTTTAACTGAACCTTATTAAAACCTAACACTCACTATACAAAACTTTTCCAGAAGCATTCTTGATTCAAACCCACAGGGAACATAGTATTAAATTTTAAAATCAGAAATGCTTCTTTTTTCCTCAGCAATTGTTTAACCTGTTCATCTGTCATAAACTTTTTACATATACATTTGTAAATTTGCAGGATACCAAACATTTCCTTTATTCCATGGTACTCTAACCGCATAGTTAGTATATTTAGTCAATAGTGGCATGATTGGTGGGGGGGGTTGGCTAGTGGAGGGAAGTTAAGAAGCACTTTAAAAATTTTTTTACAATTACGTTTAGTTTTTGACTTTATATACTGTTGTAGCTTTTGCTACTATACAATTCACTACTGTCTGGTACTGATGGTATAACTGCAATGTACATAGTTTTGATTTGAAAAGCATAATCATTGTACCATGTAGCCATAATTTTCAGTATCTTAGTGTCCCCTTATTTTTTTATCAGCATTTTGCCTGCACACCCCTCAGTCCTGATAATGGTTTTCTCATCACTTCATTTACAGGAGTTAGTTAGCAGAGAGGGTTAAGACTGTGAGCTGTAATTCCTGTGATACAGGGATTTGATTCCCTTAACCCTCATTTGCCTGCTGTGAGAACTTAAGCAAGTCCCTCGACCAAATGTTGTAACTGGGTTACCCTTAAAAGGGGGTTGTGTGTCCCGTGAGCCTACCTGGTTAACAAATGGGCATTATATCTATTATTTCTGTATTTACCCCCTCCCACCTGAGGCTATGCATGTATAGAAAAACAGTTCATTTTTGTCAACCCCCTCCTTTTCTTATCAGTTTTTCATCCAAAGAAAAAGGAGAAAACAGTCAAGCCCATCTACCTGCATACATCCCCTGTTGTACATGGATCATTCTCTCCTGGTATTCACTAAATCAACTGTTTCTCTTCCTTTACATTAAACTACATATCCACATTAAGAATCACTTCTCGGCCTTTTGGCTAAGATCAAGTATGTAATAAAATTTCAACATACTATCTCTCTTATCTAATCTTCTTTAGCTGTTAAAATAAATATTTGTATGTACTACCTTTGTCCCTGATGGAGTCCTAAAGTCAGCCTACACTCTCTCTCTAACACCCATTAGCCCTCACCACTAACCCTAAGCTTCCTATCGTCCACCTTATCTTACTGTTTGTAATAATGACTACCTTATTCTTGTGCCCTTTTTCACGTGTTTCACGTGTCAGGACACTTGTTTATCCTCAAATTATCTCACTTGGAGAGAGAATCTAAATGATAGTGAAGCCCCAGTTGCTGCTGCCAGGACCAAAGTGAAACATAGCAACTTTGGCACCAACAAATGAGATATAATGCTCAGGTGAATGATGTCATACGGAAACACTGGCCTATCCTCACTCAGGACCCCAAATTACGAGAAACCGTAGGAGATAGACATTGCTTTGGATATAAGAACAAAAAGAATATCAAGAGGCTTTTATGTATCAAAGACAGCTTTTCCAAACCACTGATGCCTGGACCCAGAGGGACCTTTTGGTGCGGGAAATGCTTGGCCTGTGGTTCTATAGATAGCAGCAACTTTTTTCAGCATCCTAATTCTGGTCATCGTTACACCTTTAAGCACAAAGCCACCTGCAGCACTCCATATGTGGTTTACGTAGCCACCTGTACATCATACTCTGCTTTTTATCTTGGTAAAACCAACCAAGGGTTTAAGAACAGAATTCTAAGGCATTTGCGAGACATACGCCATGGGGACACATGTAATGCCCTTGCCTCGCATATAAATTCCTTTGCCACACACTCTTTTGTCTTTAAGGTCATTGAATGGATTCATATAGAAATAAAACAAGGAGATATTCTCAATAAAACTGAACTAAGTGAAGTTAAATGGATTATTAAATTACGGGCTGATTTCCCTCTTGGCCTAAATGCAGTGATTCCTTTGAAACCTAAACTGAAGGCAAGAAGACCAACAAGTGGTTAGTCAAAGGGTGTGCCCCTAAGCGAACTATATGATTGGAGCACTTATTATGAATGAAGGAAAGGGAGTTGTCTCATTGCCATATTCCTATTGGCTGTTAGTCTTTTATCAATGAAAGAGGGAGTCCCTGCCTAATTACGATCTGATGAAGGTTTACCGAAAGTGCTTATCTTTTCACAGTTACAAAGGGACTTTACTTTATTTCACAGAGTACTTCTTTGCCTTTTTATCATTTTCAAAAGAGTTTGGTTTTATGAAATTAGAATTTTAATTTTATCTTTGTGGTATACTAAGCGTTGTTCGTTTCTTTACCTAGTGGAACAGCAACATTTCAGCCGTGGTGGTACTGCCTGAATTTTTTACTTGTTTTTTCTTTTTGTCTGCAACACCTTTAGTAGTTGGAGATATTTGTTCCTTCTATTTTTCACGTGGTTGGCTGCTGCAGTTTCACCCCCCCCTGCATTATCATTCCTGTGTAACACTTTAACATAATCTATTGCACTGTTGCTGTTCCTACTTATACCTGCCCAAGCTTACTTAACCCTATTTCACTTTTCACTGGAGTTTGAGTGCTCCACATTTCAAATTATGTACATCACAGCTTTACTATCTTCTTTCCCATTCACCATTTTTTCTTCCACTCCTTTCATCTTTTCCTTTTCCACATACCCACAAAGAGTCCACAGCCAATAACCAGTAACCAAAGAAGGCAGGCACAGAGTAGCAGCCACAGATCTCTTTATTCAAGTATAATAATTGAGAACAACAGTTAAGTGCTTTCATCTTGTTGAAAGACTTCATCAGAACTGTTGAATAACATGCTCACAACCATTGAAATAGTCAAGACTCACAAGTCATATGTTAAAAAACCACCAATAAAAACTTACATCAGTAAATCAAATAATTATTTGCAATAATCAACCTGGCAACACACTAAAAATGTGTGTGTGTGTGTGTGTGTGTGTGTGTGTGTGTGTGTGTGTGTGTGTGTATATATATATAGATATATATATATATATATATATATATATATATATATATATATATATATATATATATATATATATATATATATATAGATAGATATAGATATATATATATATATATATATATATATATATATATATATATATATTGTATATGTGTATATGTAAAAAATTATATATATTTTATAAAATGTTAATATCTAAACTGAAAAATGGATAAAACAGTTGAAAAATCATGCACTTAATTGGGGAACATATAGATAAACCACTTACTCGCCCTTCAAGACTTCTCAGTTTAAGTAGGGGGTAGATGGAACAAGTATCATTAAGACCCGGGGAATGCAATGCATTGAGCCTCAAGATCCAAATTAACTCATTCCTACTCAGATGTTCATCAGTAAAAAAAACCCTGGTATCCCTTCCCACATAATCTAGAACCACAGACTTAAAACTGTGCCCTGGATTCAAGGCTACATGTCTAAATAATGCATTAGAAGTTCTAGCCTTTGCTATATCATTGGAATGTTCATATATCCTGTTCTTTAATTTCCACAAGGTTTTTCCAATATAAAATGCATCATGCTGTTGGCATAATGCACTATAAACCACCCTCATAGAATCACAGTTAAAATACTTTTGAATATTGAATTTCCTATTATGAATAAAAAAGTGTTCACAAGTATGAATAAAGGAACACTGGGAACGATGGTTAAATTGCAGTTAAAATATCTCATAATCATAACATACACATTTACAGCTACACAATCTAATGTTCACTGAAATAAATTTTCCCTTTTTTTACAAGTCATATAAGCATATATAGCTATAATTCTATAAATCTTGCCTTACCATCTCACATTTACAGTTGTTAGTCTTACCATTCTAATACACCATCTAGAATCTTCAGTATATGATAGTACATAATACTGCTATTTCTGAACTCTGTGCATTCCCTATATTCCATATTATCTCCCCATCCTATATTTTTATGTCTGCAATCTTTATTCATATGTCAGAAAGTGTAATATTCCAAAATAATAATATCAACATCACACTAGTTACTCCTTTGTAAAATCCCTATCCTTCTTATTATATTTTTCATACTGTTATATTAACTGAAAGACCTCAAATTATTCCTTTCTCCATTCCTTAATTTAACGGATATCATTTTTTTCCTATACTGCTTTCTTTAATTTATATTTGTCATCTATATTACCTTTTTTTTTTTTTGTATTAATACCTTTAAATTTCCTTTTCCTATCGTTTTTCTCTTACCAATTTCTAACGTATATCTTCTTCATCAGGGCATGATAGAATTCTGAACCCCTTACAACACCATTCGGATAATGCCATAGGTGCAAGTCCTTGGGGACTAGACCTCTCTTGAGATTTTCTTTCAAATAAGCATTCTCAAACTGCAGCTTTTTAAAATCTAGCAGCTTGATTTCCAATATGGCCAGCTGCTCAGTAAAGGAATGTTTTTTCACAATGGAAGCACCAGTATCAAATATAGTAGAATTTAATTTGTCACATTCAAAAATATCAGCTTTCCAGGTGTTAAAGTGAATATGGACAGCCTTACCATTATTTAAGTCAGATTCCTCTGTCCCAATCTGTTGTGTTAACAGTAAATTGAATGAATTAGGAGTGTTGCCATTAAAGCCAGTAGCAATAAATGGTCGAATAAAACCACCGACCTGTCGATTCATACTCTCCAATAAAGAGGTTAAGTTGCCTTTTTTTATCTTTTGTATTAATACCTTTAAATTTCCTTTTCCTATCTTTTTTCTCTTACCAATTTCTCACGTATATCTTCTTCATCACTAACTTCTGATTGTTTTTCTAATTCCACTCTTTTGCTAGCTTCCTTTTTTCTTCTAAAATTTCATCTGTTTCTATCTCGTCTTCAAATCTTATTTGTTGTTTTTCATTACCCTGATTTACAGTGCTTAATCCATTCTCTTTTTCTTTGCATTCCACCCATATATGTCCAGGTTTTTTTTTACAGTGTTTACATTCAAGTTCACATTTCTTTGCTTCAGGTCCTAATTTACTGCATATATAACATTTCTTTTTCAAACAGTTATTAACTAAACATCCTTTTACTCACAAAAACATGCATTTGATTGTCCCCAATATTTTACAATACCCTTCTTACCTTCAACATTTATAATAACTGGAATATGTAGAATTAAAGGGCACTGCCCCCAAATACAGAGGGATGATACTCCCTCTATACCATATGCTGGGATGATCTCAGCTAAAAAAGGTATATCCAGTTGTGCAGACCTTTCAGGGGGAAGTGCAGATTTCTGGCAGAGATGACGACAAAGACAAAAAGGATAGTTATAGATCTATAGGTGACATTATACTAGGAAATGCTCAATATATAAAGACAATGTCTTCTTAAAACTAGAAGAAAAAGGGGGTTGTCAGATGATTTTTTAAACTGCTAACATAAGAAGATAGAGCTTGATAACAGCAAGTAGGAGACGCCATTAGCTCCATTTAAAAAGAGTCTTAATTCAGTCCAGACTTGACCAACTACTTTCTTGTAGACAGGGTAGTGGAGTACTTGAATGAACATCCAAGCTGGATGATAGGGCAAAATTAGCAGACACATCTGATAGGATAAGAGCTAGGTAGTTAAGGTGAGGAGGAAAGGATTGTGGTATATCTTCATGGCATTACCATGGACTATAAGAAATCCAAAAATATCATTCTTGGTCATCTTTTAAAACTGGCACATCTGTATCTATATACATTTACTCAGTTAAAGGAAATTTAAGAGTTGCAAAATCTGCTCAATGCTTCTGGCAATTAAAGTGCATCTGCCTCCAATCCTTTCCTCCCTGTCTGTACTACTTGTCCACATTGCCTTAAAATCTGATTCAGGATACCTTTTAGCACATGAAAGTAGAACACAACTAAGTCCGCATGATGACATATATTTGTATGGGGCTTCATCTCCCCTAACACCAATATAGGTGTAAATCTCCTACCCCTTTAATTGTTAGAACTGTCTTAGAGGTTACAATAATATGAGGGAAATAGACTGACTTGTCATGAGCTGAGTCTTGAGTAATTCATCTTATGAAAAGCTGAATTTAAATAACAATTCATATGTTAAACAAATTGCCATGAACAGCACTTAATCTCCATGAACTCAAATGATTTTAATTTTACTGAAATGTCTGTGCTCCCATTGCAATGGTACCCACATGTTACGTGTTTTGTCTACAGTTATATTCATGGATTTTACTAAATTATGTCTGTCTAACATGGCACAGCAAATCTTAATTATGTTCCATGTAGAATTGCATACAATATTGTTTTGTTGTATGTGGGTCTATAAACTTGATTTACAGCATTTATAAATAGTTACTTATGCTTTAACATGGCCTGCAATATCTACTGTTAAATGATGCAGACCTTCAAATGTATTACTTAAAGCCCCCATAATTATAAAGCACACATTTTTTCTTTAATGCGAAAGAATACAGGGTTTGCATTTGATTCATAATACAAGGACATCCATTAAGCAAGAGAATAGAAAAATGTATAGAAAATGCCATATCTCAGGGTTCTGCCTTTGTTGTAGTGCTTTTATGAATACATACAGCTGACTACATTGCTGAGGTGTTCTCAGAAAGAAAACGATTATCTGGAGGTGTATGATAATCTTGAAAAAGGCTTCATCCGCTTTCTAAGTTACGAAAGACATTCTGTCTTCACAGTGATTTATGCTAATAAGCTGGGCTGGGGAGATAACTTGTAATCAAGAAACAATATGGAAGTTACAACCTGATTTAAAAAAATATCACAGACACATAAAATACAAAGATAGTATTGTCTTCTGCTCAACACAGAATCCTAGAAAATGAGGTAGCTAGATTTTAAGGTAATAAGATTTGGTCTCTTACTGTAATTTCTGTTTTTATTATTTTTATTTTTACAGCCCTTGGTGATGTTAGTTCCTTTTAAAGCTATACTGTATATTCTGTGGCTTCAGAAGACACGTATTTGAAAAAAAAAAACATATTATTAAACATTTTAAGACATCTGCATCAATTATATTTTATGTGATTGTTTTCTGTAGTACTAATTTTTAATTTCTCTTGATGGCTTGCAAAACACTACAAGTAAAACAGTATTCATTTTAATACAAAAGTAGTACAGAATAGCCTCTGTTATTGTATTTTATTCTAAAAATCACATCTGTGACATAATTTTACTGTTCTATGGAATGCTTATTATAATCATTAATTCTATTAAAACTATTGCAATCCAGTAAACAAATGAAACCAAAAATGAGATAAAGCACTGACAACATGATTTCATTTGCAGTGTTGCCAACCATAAATAAAGTTACAAATAGTTTTTAAAATAATACCTAAAATTTGTTGGAAAGTTTGTAAAAATATTTGTGTGCTATTAAAAAGAAATCAGGCAGGATCAAGTAGAAACAGTTACCCTCCAGCATTATATTGTCAGACTTTAAGTTTGGTAAGCCTGCTCTTTGTACTGGTAAGACATGTTTTATGTAAACAGTAGTTCTGCAACCTGCATTCTGAGTCAGTGCTGAACAGTAGTGCTGGCATTTTTTTAATGCTAAAGTTGTTTTACTGCAGAAAGAGCCACTGCTGAGGCTGGCTGGTACCTAAGCTTTCTCCACAAGTTTCATTGCAGAAAGTCAGTCATGCCACCATAAGTATGCAGCTCTATCTGGGGCAGCAGCGTCATTCTTACCATTCTGGCTTCATATATATAAAATCAGCAGTATTTTATTTGAGTTTAGGTGGTCGAGCCTGTGCATCTGCAGTGGAAAGAAATAAGCATTCTGTTGGAAGTACAGAAGACAAGAACATCACAGAATGAGGATATGAGCTTCACTTAATACTGTAAAAAGGAGTTTTAAAACAAGTAGTTGTAGGAAATTCATTAGGATGCCAAATGGTATACAACAGAAAGATGATTAGATGCAAGTTAATTATAAGCATGATCATGTGACTGCATTGATTAGCTGTAATGCAGCATACGGCTATACATTTTTAAGAAAATAAATCAAGGTGTTAGAGTTGTTCCATTTAGAAGATTACTGGTATGTTCACAAAAAACTGTGCTGAATTGTTTGTGGCATTGTATAAGAAAGATGCAATGGAAGAACAGGAGAATAGGCTATGAAATAATTTATCATCAGTGCTAACCATAACTCACTAGAGTGAGTCCTGAAACGCAGAGACTGAATGGGAGAAAGATCACACTTCCATATATTAAATCCAAGATGCCATTTCTCAGAATATTCCCCTTTGTCTGAGGTATGACAATCTCAGAGTTGTGGAGAAGGTGTGTGGGGGGGGGGGGACTTGCCCCCCTGCAAAAAGAAGTTTTAAGGAGAAGAGGGATTTTCACGATTTGCTGTTTTCTGGGTTTTCAGCTTTTCATTACTTGTCATTTGGAGTGCCGACATTTCAATAGGGAGCCATTATCAGTACTACAACAGAAAGTGGTTGTAATATGTAGTGTTACAGTTTTCACAGTTAAAAGCTGCTACACGAACAGGGAAAGACTGGGGAACATTTTAGAAGGTGCAGACACCTTTTAAAAGTATAAAAAAATGAACTCTATGACACAGAGGGATGGAGCCCCGAATGTGACTTGGGCCTTTGAGGTTCATTTAGCAGCTCCAGCAATGGAGGAACCTGATGGTGGGGGGGAGGGGGTGGAGATGAATGGCTATCTTATCTCTCCTGAGTGGGGGAAATAAGGAGGGTTGTGTGCCCTGTATTGCACACTGGATATGGTGTGATGTCCCTGATGGAAACTATAAAAACACTTCCTGTGTTGTAGAGTTAATGGGCAAGACTGTTTGTGGAACTAAGGGAATATCCACAAAGGATAACTCATTACATGTCCTCTTTCCTTGCAGAAAAAAGTGTGGACAGGGACAAAGGGCTGAAAAATAAGAAAATCCCTTGAACCATCCCTGATGGCTGCCTCAATGATGACTTCTCTCAGCTGACTCTCACTCTTGGTGATGATGGAATGAATAGACCAACTGGCTAAGAATTGGATGATAACTGACAGGGACCAGGAGAAAGCAGACAAAAAGAGTTGTAGATAATAAAGAAAAAAGTATACAATGCTAAATACCCAATAAGACAGGAGTAATTAGAAGATAACTGAAAAATGGCCAAATGGCAATTCTAGTTCATAAGGGAAACTAACAAACAAGCAAACAAATGTAATAAGCTATAATTTGTATATCACATTTCAACTGTTCAGAAACAATAGTCTTCACACCCTTGACTTATTTATGACAAGGGATGATATCAGTTGTTTATATGTTTTTTCCTGAATACAATAAACAATTCTAGTATGTACAGGGTATGTCCGCTATCAACATAGCTGCTGCTGCTTAGGATGACTTCCTAGGGCTTAAGCAAGTCCTTTCCATAGCTCAATTACTCTTTTATTTCAGGTTATGGACTGACATTTGGAGAGATAAGATTTTTATGCTGGTCAGTTAATGGGTAGTATAGATGTATTATCACAAACATGGTAAGTTACAGAAGATTGGGGAAATCAACTAAATTCTTGAAAGTAAATAGTCAAATACTTTGAATTCACCAACAAGGCAGGGATGTTTTGACTTTAAAATCCTTTTAGATTGCTTATCATCAATGGTGTCAGCAACAATGTATGTATGTTTGTCCGTTTAACGATGAAGTACTATGATTTCACTCAACCATAAAAGTATATTTTACTTACAGCTGCTAGTCAATTTGCTTTTTGAGTTCTCCTACCTGCCAGTTCCCATTTGTAGAGGCAAATTATGGATCATTGCAGGGTTTCAATACCTACCATACATTCCACCCCACTGCATTAGATGAAGGCACTAAAGGCAGCATTGTTTCCATATTCTTAAAAAAAAATACCTGCAGACTAATTAGACAAGATAACAACCTAGAACTCCTCTTATGTTCATCTTACAATTAACAAAACTCCTTATCATATCATAGCTTACTATAGGATTCCCCACTATGTCTTCCTCGGCCAGTACTGCCTATGTAACAAGTATGGAGTCCCAGGAGACTTCAACTACCTCTTCATTAACTGGGAGACATACAGCCTCAAAAATTATATTCACAGAAATTTCTAGACTTCATCAATATAAACTGTCTGGAACAATGAAGTCCAGGAGTTGGCTCTTACCAATATAGAAGAGCTTTGCTTTCCACCAATTGTCACTTCCTTTCATCCTTCCATCCTGGTCAGATTGGACAACAGATTAGTGGCATTCACTATAAGACTGAAGCCAGAAGCATCTTCCAGTGCTAAAGTATTCATATTATGCTAAAGCTATACCTTTTAAATGGACAGATATTCACTGAATGTCCACATTCTTTCATTATTTTGTATCTGAGCCTCATAAAATGTGTGACTTTCTGGCTAATAACTGAAGAGTGAAGTCACTAATTAATGGCATACATTTCAGGTTCAGACTTCATATCCATCAGAAAATGCATACTAACACAACGTATTTTATTATAGCAATTTTTTTAAGTTTGTAAGAGGAATATTTAAAATGTGTCCCTGTTTTTTGGGCCTTTGCCCCCACAACATTATTTTAGGCTTCGTCCAGATTTCTTTCTCTTAGAAGTTGAGAAGTATGGCTAAGGCTAATCTACCAAAAATGGGTGATGAGTTGACTAAATTCAAAAATCCCTTTCCAACCTGATGATCCTATTGTTTATGCAGAGTTCTTTGCTGCCAAATTCTTTGTTAATGTAAATGATTGCACAGATGCATCTGTTATTCTCCAAAGTAAATATAATGTCAGATTTAAAAATAAATCCCTATGGAAGAACACAAAAATAAACTGGCTTTGTAATAAGAGAAAAAAATCACTGCATGCAAAAATAAATTTAAATTTCAAGATACTAAAAATTCTCTTGCAAAACTTAACAAAGAACTCCACACTCTGATCAAATCAACAAAAGCAAGACATAAGGTAAAAATAGGAACAATTTGAAAAGCTGGGACTCACTACAGAGAGTGCTGAAATATGGAGACTGAATGGCCAAAAGACTGGGTTTACATATAGTAATCCAAGATGGCATTTTTCTGAATTTTCCCTTTTCTCTGAGGTATGTTGATCTTGGAGTTGGTATATATAAGTTCAAGGGGAGTGGGGAACTGGCCAAATCCCCACCCCCCAAGCAATAAGATTTTTAAAAGAGAACAGCAATTTTCAAAATTCAGCCTTCTCTTGCGTTCCTGGTCTTTTTTTTTTTGGCTTGTCGGCACTTGGCAATTTAAGTGCTGACATTTCAATAGGAAGCCATACAAATAGCTTCCCAGTTTGAAAAATAACCCCAAAAAATTCTTTGATAATGTTAAACATCTCAGAAACACTGCCTAGAGCTAATAGTAAATGATTTCGCATACTTGGACCCAGAGATCATAGCCAATCTACTACTAGACAGATTTAGCTTTAATTTCACCCCTTCTCAACTCCTATAGTCCCAAATCCCATCTACATGTATACCTCCTCCTCAAATCTCCCAAGAGCAAGTCCTCAAGGCTACAGGCACTACTTCCATAAGGCTGGACAACATACTGGCCTGCCTGCTGGTTAACATGAAACAGGTCTTGTCAAACCCCTTACAGAGGCTCTTCAATATCAGCCTCCAAGCAGGCTTCATGCTGGATGAATGGATGACAGCAACAGTCATTCTCCTGCATAAAAGTGGGGCATCAGTGGACCTGGGTAATTATAGACCTATAATCCTGAGCATTCTAATTTGTAAGACTATGGACAGGATTATTATGGGATTAATGAATAAGGAGATAGGCAACCTACATACTCTTAACCCAAGCCAATTCAAATTTGTTAAGGGCAGATCATGCTTGTTTGAATTTGGTCACAATCTTTGAAAATGTTATTGAAGCAATGGGCAAGGGCAAATCAGTGTATACCACATATCTGTAACTCATAAAGGCATTCAACACTATCCCAGATTCAAACTTTGTAGATAAACTCTCCCAGTTAAATGTAAATCCATTTTGTAACTCATTGGATAGCAAATTGGCTAACAAATAGTACCCAAGAAATTATAGTGGAATGTTCTACCTCCCCCAAAAGAGTTGTCAGTAGTGGTGTGCCCCAGGTTTCAGTCCTTGGACCACTCCTCTTTGACATTTACTCCTTGGAGGTCAAAGCAAATATTAAGGGTTTATGGCTGACAAAGTTTGCTGATGACTGTAAACATGGTGCCGTAATAAACTCCTAAAAGGACATCAAGATCCTCCAAGAGGAACTTTCTCTAACAAATAGCTAGTATCAAAACTATGGACTAAAACGAAATGCCAAGAAAAGTGTAATAGTATCCTTCAGCAAGTATGACTTCCTTTGTAACTGTCATACTGACAACAACCCCCTGCAAGTTAATCCTGTAGTCAGGGAGATCTGGGAACTTATGTTGATGACAAATTGTCCTTTGATCACCATGTATCCTCAATTGTAAGTCCTTTTTATCAGTCAGTTGTAACCATTCCACTGTATTCAGCATTCATAAAGTCAATCATTGAATATAATACCCCTTTGGAAAGAACCTTTACAAACACTTGTCACAAGTGGAATGATCACAATTGTTTCTTAGTGAAAAAAAGGTCCAAATCATAAAATGCACGCAGACCATCTCAAAGAGTTGTCCCTCATCTCAGTATCACAGGTTACTCAGAGGTAACCTCTGCTTTACACATAGAGACTGAGCGAATTTTACCCTGACAGACCTATTACACATACACAAATACAATGGTAGTGTGAACACTGGATCAAGAGATCTCAATCTCTTTTGCAACATAAACAGGATATGTTAAGGGGATAAATACGCATTACACAGTATAATGTTTCTGTGGAACTGCCTTCCATGCCACATAAAGCAAGTACTTCTCTTACTTATTGAAATGTAATTTGAATGACTGGATGGGAAACTATAAATTCACCCCCGATTCAACACCCATGTCCTACATGGAAAGAGGAAACAGGTACACATTAGGAGTGCCAGAATGGTAATGTACTTTTTTTTTTTTTAATCCTCAAGCAGAGATTGGGAAGAAGATCAGGCCTGACGTCCTTTTATAAGCAGCACCATTTCAGGAACATCCATTTTTTTCACCAGACTTTGGGACAGCACCAGGCACCAGAATAGCGTATAGTATTATTTAGGTTTACAATCGCTTACCTGAATGGCAGTCAGTTGAACAGCTGATTGTCGAAATCACAGTTTCCAAGGGGCAGGAAACTGAATCAAGAGTGGTTGACCATGTTTAGTTGAGTTGCATGGTGCACTCGACCTTTCAGCAAGCAACGTACTGAGAATTCACTCTTCAGTGAGGAACAGGGAATTAACCCAGTTCCTCACTGTAGTGCGATCTTGGAGTTCGTATATTCAATCTGCAGGGGTGTGGGGGGCACACATATATATAGGTTTGCTATCAAAATGTTGAAGTGGATTAGGTTGAATCCACTTTAGTGAAGTCCGGAGGTCGAACGACGACAATGTTGAACTCCAACATTATCGAAATACAAATCTTACCCCTATCGTGATCCATGTTAACACTTGTTCCGAGGTCGAATTCTGGATGAAATTTGACAGTGCTGGTATTCGGCATTGTGACCTTCGTGGATGCGGGTCGATGATATGATCATTCGACCGAGTCCACTTCAGCATTTTGATAGTAAACCTATATATATATATATATATATATATATATATATATATATATATATATATATATATATATCTATATGAGTCGACTTCAGATGATCGAAGTTTCAAAGGTTCGACTTTCATATGACTGAGACCATATGATCGAACTTTTGAAAGTTCAGACACCTTATAAAACAGTAAAAAAAAAGAAAAAAATCACCTGAATGGTTTTAACAGGGTGTGTGTGTGTGTGTATGTATGTGTGTGTGTGTGTGTGTGTGTGTGTGTGTGTGTGTGTGTGTCTGTGTGCGTGTGTGTGCGTGTGTGTATATTTATATATATTATACATACACCACATGTATATTTTATTTTTATAAATTTATAAATTAAAATTATATATACACACACACACTATATATATATATATATATATATATATATATATATATATATGGGTCCCCTTCATATGATCGAACTTTCAAAAGTTCGAGTTTCATATGGTCGGGACCATATGATCGAACTTTTAAAAGTTCAAAAATTCCTAACGTAGATCTCCATACAGTGCAGAATGGGAAGATTTCCCTTTGCCTTTTCCACACTGTAGTGCGATCTCAGAGTTGGTAAGCCCCCTTGCACACCCCGTGCAACGGGGCTTACCAACTCTGAGATTGCACTACAGTGTGGAAAAGGCAAAGGGAAATCTTCCCATTCTGCACTGTATGGAGATCTACGTTAGGAATTTTTGAACTTTTAAAAGTTCGATCATATGGTCCCGACCATATGAAACTCGAACTTTTGAAAGTTCGATCATATGGAGGGGACCCATATATATATATATATATATATATATATATATATATATATATATATATATATATATATATATAGTGTGTGTGTGTGTGTGTATATATAATTTTAATTTATAAATTTATAAAAATAAAATATACATGTGGTGTATGTATAATATATATAAATATACACACACGCACACACACACAGACACACACACACACACACACACACACACACACACACACACACACACACACACACACACACACACACACACACACACACACACACACACACACACACACACACACACACAGACACACACATACACATACTCGCTCTTTAAATATACCAATTATATATAGATAGATATATGTATAAATGACATTTATGTACTTTTGTCAGCTATAAGTTTGGTTGACTGCACAGATGGTTGACAGATGTGTGAAAATGCACAATTTTCATGGTTGGGATATATACCCTTCCCCCTGATGCAGTGCAATCTTGGAGTTTTTATACATAATTAGTCAGGGTGTGGGTGTGCAATCCCCCACATGGGGCACATGGGGTTACAGGGAGGCTTGTCCCCTGCAAAACACAATGTTTTATTCTATTTTTGACTTTTATTTTTCCATGCTCCAAAGCTGTTGATTGGTGTATGATTAGTAGCGTGTCAACATTTGCAATGTTGATGATGTGAATGTTGACATTTGGGTGTCTCAACCAAAGTCAGTATACACACAAACACACACACACACACACACACACATATATATATATATATATATATATATATATATATATATATGTGTGTGTGTGTGTGTGTGTACATGGGTGCAGTAGACAGAATATACTGCTGTCTCTTTGGGTCTATATTATACTCTCGAATGCCGACAATGTCGAATCTGACATTGTCGACATGAGAATAGCTAACACTTAGAATCTCGAGCGTGTAAATGGAAATTTTTGTAAGGGGAGATTTCCGTTTACTGCAATGTAGTGCGTACTTGGAGTTGGTATATTTAAGTAGCGGGGGGTGCAGGGTTGCTTGCCCCCCTGCTTAAAACCATTAGGGTACTTTTTTCTTTTTTTCTTTTTGTCTTTTTATAAGGTCGAAGTTTGAAGACATCGATCATATGGTATCGACCATATGTTGTTCGATGTTTTCAACCATCGATCTTATAATATAGACCCCGTCTCTTTAAATTGAAAACTGAATTTGCTGATGTTCAGAAATGTTGAATTTTGGCTTGTTGACCATGCACAGACAACTGGGTTTTGTCGGTTAGACTTATCATAAGGGCTAGTTGAGAGGATAGATTTAGTATTTGTATGTGTGTTTGTGTAGTGCTCCTGGGTAGGGTTAGAGATAGGGCTAGCTAAGGTGACAGTGTGTGGTAGTGTATATGCAGTCTGTGCATGTTTCACTGCCTTGTTACTGGTACTGTTAGAGAGAGGTAAGGTAATGTGTCAAGATGAGGTTAGGAGCAGCAGCGTATGTTTAGGGTTAGCACACATAAGTAAGGTGACACAGAGGGATGAGCAATACCACTATAAAGACAGATTAGTCTGGGTTTTTTTCTTAGTTTTCTTATCTCAGAAAGAAAACATTTGTTGGATTTGTTTCAGTTTTTTTTTGATTTTTGTAGGTTTTGACATGCATTCACAATTTAGTCAAGCAGCTACTAATTTATACACTCTGAAGTACAACCATGCATGCCCACCACACAGTACATACAAATGAAACATAGTCACACTTGCACACAAATACCATGCACATCAACATGCAGTCATGCACAAACACCAATGCAACCACCTCATAAGAAGCAATTCCAAGATCACAAAACAGCAGTGAAAAGGTATATTCCTTCTGCCTGCTGTACCAATGTCTCACACAGACTAAAAGCCATTACCTCCTGATCGAAAGCTGGCTATATCTAACTGCAGCAATACTTATAAGCACCTTTCAGTGTGATCGCAAAATATTTGACCACTTGCATGTTTTATAGCATTCCATAAGCTGTATCCTCAATTTTCTAAATGCAACCCATATATATATATATATATATATCTATCTATCTATATATATATATATATATATATATATATATATATATATATATATATATATAAAGCAGGTACCTTCATTTGGTCTATACTACCAGAACAAAACTGACACTAAAGGATTAATTTAGTGACTAACCTAAGCTATGAGGTATGAGAGTGGGGTTAGAACAGGAACAGGGGACATTTTCAGTGAAGAGGGATAGAGACACAGACATACAGAGACAACTATGGGAGTTATTTACTTGTTGTAAGCCTGTTGTAAAAAAAAACAGAGTTTTGAGAAGAAAGCAAAGGATGATGTACAGTGACTGGATATTATTTGGGCCTGGAAGAAGGTGGCCAGGATTTTCTCTGTTCCTTTTTTTTTTACTCAAATATTTTTTTTATTTTTCTGTTAAAGTTATTAGATAATACATTCTTAAAACATAAAACTGATAACCAAAATTAAACAAATTTAACTATAGACAGTATGTACATCAGCCTGAATGAGAATAAAAAAGAGCTCTGAATAATACATTCCTAAATAAATAAGTAAATAACATATAATAATTGTCAGATTCCATTAAAGAGAGTAAGAGTTCATTTGTAGAGTTTCAATGAGAGGTATAACTTTGTTCCAAGGATTGTATTCTTTGACTTTGGTTTCCTTAAATACTTTTTCTTTCAGTAAGGATAAGAAGTCTTCAAGAAGTGGTGAAGGAGTATAATTCCATTTTCCAGTAATGCATTTCCTAGCAATCACAAGTACTGACCATTGTAAAAACAAATTATCTTTATTCAAAGGAAGGCCATCATTAACATTAAACGAAACTAAAGCTTTTAAAAAGTAATCTACATTGCTCCAAAATATTTTTAGCATAGGGCAATCATAAACAATAGGTGACCAGTCTGCTTTACAGATCTGTGAACACCTCAAACATGAGATATTCTTAGATTTACTAAATGTGGCTAACTTTATCTGGAGTTAGAAAAGCTCTGTGTAATAATTTCCAAGTAAATATACTCCAGTATTGTGGCCAGGATGAGTTTGACAGATAATAAAATGTTAGAGTTATTTGCTTGAGATAAACAAGGAATATGTCCCATAGTAATATGATGCCAATATTTATGTTGTGGTTTTATTTTAAAAATTAATTACAATTTTATATAATTTTGAAATAATGTTTTCTATGTTGGATGTGTTATATAAGATTTCATATAAGTAAGTTATTAAATTAGGTTTATCTTTAAAGGAGGAATTACTAAGTATTTTGCAAATATCCTGAGAGTAAGCTAATATGCTTTGTAAGACTAATCAATCTTGACATCACAACTCAAAGTCTTTCATAACATGTTGGGTATCTAACACTATGTGTTCTTTAATACAATGTTGCCAACAGATGAAATATTTGGCTTCCCATGAAGTGAATATGTTGTTATGTATCTTGTCAAAAGTTCTTTGTAATACTGAAGGGTATTAAAAGTTCAAACCAGATTTTAATATCAACATTAACACTAATAAATTTCTTAAAATTGTTAAGGATAAAGTTCATAGAGTTAAACTTTGTGGGTTTAGCAATATTATATTGTGAACTGTAACAAAGAAGAAATACAAATTTCTTGGATTGATCATTTAAGGAACGGTTGTTTAAGGAAAGAGATTATTTTCATGTACTAAAATGGTTAACTGTAAAGATTTCCAATTAGAGGTATAATTTGGATCCACCCAATTCAAAATGACTTTAAATATTGATGCTTTGATATAGATTTCAGCATCTGGAAAATGTATTACTCCTTGATCCCATGATGTGATATGATGTAGAAAAGCAATTCTATTTCTGTTAGGAAGCCAAAGAAAATTTAATAAAAGGTTATCTATGTCCCTGATGAAATGGTTTTCAGGAAGAACATAAAAAGGTCATGCTATATATATAATATTTTGGGAAGAAGAATAATTTTTATTAACTGTAGCCTGTCCTCAAAGGAAATAAAACTTTTATTCCATTTAACTGTATAACTTTTTATTATATTTATACTATTATTATAATTGGTTGTTATTGTCGCCTCTATAGAGCTACTTAAAACACTTCCCAGATAATCAAGAGAATTTGTTTCCCAGAACTGTGATTTTTACAAATGTGTGCTTTTTTCTTTTTATTTAGTAACATGTATGTAGATTTTAGTTTATTAAATTGAAGACCAGAAATTGACTGAAAGATTTTGTTATTGAAGATTTTAATTCTGATAGAGTTACTCCTGAATTAATTAATGTTAGCATAACATTGCCTGCAAATTGCATGATTTTAGAGCAGTATTGGTTATATGTATATATATATATATATATATATATATATGTATATATATATATATATATATATATGTATATATATATATATATATATATATATATATATTTATCATTAATCATTGGATTATTTAATATTAATATAGCAAAGATTTTGATAGCAAGTTTAAACAGAACAGGAGACAAGGGACAATTTTCTTTGGTGCCTTTAGTTAAAGGGATACATTCTGAAGTAAAGGGTCCTAGTTTAACATAAGCTGAATTTACAGATATTGTTTGAAAGAGAAATAAAGGAAAAAGGGAAATCAAAAAGATTTAGGACTTTAAATAAATAATCCCAATTTAAAGAATCAAAAGCCTTTTCAATGTCCAAACTAATTATCAGGGCTTCTTCATTTCCTCTATTCATAAATTCAGTAACAGTTAATATTGTTCTATTATTATGTGTATGGCTATTGTATATAAATCCCGATTGATCATCATTGATTCTATGGGTTAAGGGAACTTTTATTCTGTCAGCGAAAATGTACTTAAAGATCTTATAATTAATATGTAAAAGACAGATAGGTCTGTAGGAATTACAGATTTGAGGATCTTTGTTGTCTTTTAGAATGGGGGTAATTAACAAATATATCCAGGATGGAGGAATGTAATATTGTGACTGACTTTCAATTAAAGTTTTCTGAAAAAAGTGATAGATAAAGAAAAATGCTTATATGTTTCTATAATTATACCATCCATTCCTGGTGCTTTATTAGGTTTAAAATTCTTAATTTTGTCAATGACTTCTTTATATGACATTAATAATTAAATATTCATTTTTAATTTCTCTGTAATTTTCTTAATATTGGGAAAAGCTAAGTCTAATTTTGAAAGATTGGCTTCTACATTCATTAATTTATTGTAATCTGTATAATGATATTTAAGATTTAAAAGCATCAAGAATATGTCCAGTGTCAGATACTTTATTTTTTGCAGCTTTATGCAATATTTTAACAATATTGTTAGACTTGGTATGCATTTTAACCCTCATTGGTAAGTTATGCATATGTTTAGGTGATAAAGAATAATAATTCATTTTTAGTCATCCCAATTCCATATTTGTCTTCTGGGATAAAATATCAAGATATTTTTATTTAGTTCTTCTGTTCTCTTGTTATCAACAATATAATTTTGGGAAACATTGGATTTAGCTAATAGAAGCTGAAATTGGATATTTAGTAGTTCTGATTCCCATTCTTTAAGTTTATTTTGAATCATGTAAGAATTTATCATAAATATAAGCTTTTAATGCATCCCAGTTGATAACTATGTTAACATCTGCTGTAAAGTTTAAGTAAAAACTGTAACTCCAAGTTAAGCCAAGGTTTGAAATATTTAATTTTTGTTATATAAGCTGGAATTCTAGTTTAGAAATTTAATCTTTTAAAGTCAGTTTGAAACTTGAGGATGAGGGCATCATGGTCAGATATGGACAAAGAAATATAGTGAAATGTGAATTTTTTTAATATAAATCATGAGAAACTAAGATTCTATCCATTCTTATTTGGGTACCAAATCTATGATCTTGATGTGAAAACTTTAAAGAATTGGTGTCTTTTACATTAAATGTATCAAGTAGGTTAAGAGACTCAATCCATTTTTTAAGGATTTTTGCTGTGGAAGTGAGTCTTAGTATTGTCTTATTAGTAGTATTAGAATTATCTAGAATACAAATAAAGTCTCCTCCTAATATTAAGTTACCCTTACAGGCGATTGTGATAAAATCTAGATGTTTTCTGGCAACCATGACCTCCATGCCAGGAAATCAGTAGAGATTGACAAATGTCCAGGTCCTACTATTGGATTTTAGGATAACAAGAGACAGGAGTTAATTTTGGTTTTCATATTTATAGATTATTTGGGGGTTAATAATATTTTCCAGATAATCATTACCCTATAGCCTTAGTTTTATAAGAGGAATGAGCAAGAGCTAAGTAATTGCTAGGCTTCCAAATATCTCTTTTAGTTGTTTTAAAATGAGTTTCTTGAAGGAAGACCACTTGTACTTCAGATATCTTATCAAGTTTGACCTTTTCCTTGGATTATTTAAACCATTAGTGTTTAAAGATAGTAAAGTTAATTCCAGAAATGTATATAAAGGATTTTTAAGATTGCTATTAGTATTTATTACTTAATCCCAATAACTCCACACAGAATGATGTATAAATACTTAAAGGATTAGTTAATATAAACAAAGTAGAGCTTTTTATAATTAGAAGTTTAAACATTACTATTTCATGTCTAGAAGAAAAAAATGACAAAAAATAATATACAAAGCATTTTAACAATATCAGTACAAAGTTTCAACATCAAACATGGAATTAATATAATTCCTAGTCTAATAGATAAACAATGATCTATCAAACTACCTTTATAACTAACTAAACTAAACAGACTACCCTTCATAACTAACCAAACTATGCCAAGTTGAGCTCTACAGATAAGGCATGCATAAAGAAGACTATGTTTAAATAAATAGGATAATTTTGAATGAAGGGCTCAATAAATACAAATAAGAAATTGTCATGTATAAAAAGAAATTATGACAAACTGATGAAAGAAAACCTAACCCTTAGTCAAATAAGATATAACTTTAAAACATCCATTAAATATATTTCATAAATAAATGGCTAATATTTGTGATTAAATATTTTGGTTACTACTTGTAGCTGCATATAGATTTGTTAGAGATGATTGTCAACCCTAAAAGACTTAACATGTATAACAAAAATATTTTCAATAACTACACACAAATATAAGATTACAACTATCAATATCTTCAGTTATATGATAGGTGACTATCTTGGTTGCTTTATTCATTAATAACACTAAGAATATGCTAGTGTTGAATACAATAGCAAGAGAGAAGGGCATGGCATACTATTTATTGGTATGTAGTTCTTAAGATAAACTTAAAAAAAGCACAAGGTAGAGAAACCCAGCTCTACATATTTTTTTCTAACATTCACAACTTTGAGGAGATTGTTTTTATTTCTTGTGTTTCCTTTTCCCCTTTTCCTTCATTTCTTTTTCCACCTCTCTTTTTTTAATTCTTTTTCTCTTTCTCCTTCTTCACTTTGTCCCTCTTCACCTATTCATGACAGCTCACTGTTCAGATATTGCAGAGTGAGGCTGATAACATAGTTGTTAATATTAGAAACTACAGCAACACATGGGACTAAACGCCTCAGACAATCTTGATAGGTGTAAAAAGAATCACTGATTACAACCATGAAGATGAAATTGTAAAACATTTAGATTCTCTCTGTACCATCTAGGGGATACTACTATTATATATATGTTGCCAGAAGATACACATAGTCTACAATACATTACTGAGTCTAATCTTTGGTAAATGTCACATCTTTACTGTAGGGTAACATTTTCTTTCTCAGGCAAAGAACAATGCTTGACCCCAATTTGTGCCAGGAAGCTTTCAATTGCTTTACGCAGTAGAAAAACCCTGGCTATTACCCTTCACATAGAGACTAGATTGTAAGTTAAACAACACATGCCCAAAAAGCTACAAACCTGATTCATCACAGTGAATCAGGAAGTAGTGGTATAAAGACTTGCTGAAAATACAGATTGCAGCACACAAAACAATAAAATATAGCTATTATTACTACAGATTATTTAATTCTTTACCAAACTCCATATCACCAGCATTGTGACAGATATTTTAAAAATAAGGCTAGTCAAACTGCAAACAAGGCCGTCATATCTACAAACAGTTAAAAGTGTTCAGATTCAAAATACACCCTTGATCATGCTCCCCATATGGGTATTTATTGCAAAGAAGGTACATGTCACTGGTTCACAGTATCTGAAGTATATCTTATAAAATGCCCACTTTGTGTTGCTTCTCTCCCTTGAGATGAGTGAGAATCAAATATGCTCTCCCACCTGCTGTGGAATAGCTCTGAGAAACTGGAGGAACGTCCTTGAGGCAGATGCCTGGGATATCGTCTCCATTTCCCCAGTTTGTAACTGAAAGGTCCTTGTATCTAATATTCTCAAACCCACACAGACTTTGGTTTCTATGAGGATATGTGCTCCATTCAGCCAATGGGCTTGCATATGAGAGGAACACATCTTGACCAGCTTTGTTACCTCTAGCCACAAGATAGTGATACAGTATTTCTGTACAATATAGAACATGGTATGTTAAGCACAGATCAATGATGACTCAGTGACACCGAGGGTGATGCACCATTCCTCTGTGATTATCAGTAGTGGGAACAGTCTTTTGCATGTACATTTTTATCGATGTAGTGTATATATTTCTGCGGCTTGTCACACATAACTCGGGGTTTTTTACTGCTGTCAGCAACTCTGGCAATAATGTCTCATCATATGAACCATATACATCTCTGAATCTTATCACTATACTATGTGCCCTCATTTGCATGAATCCTTTCCACCTTTTTAATAATGCTGTTTCTTTAAAAGTTGTTATACTATTATGATATCTGCACCCATGCCAACTGGTGGAAGTTCTCTCCAATGAAACAGATCACATGCACATGAACATGCACATTCTTAGAACAATTTAAAATATGGATGTCAAACTGACCAAAAGAAGGGGTTGGGAGGGTGGCCTAATGGTTAAGGTGTTTGCCTTACAAACACAAGGTGCCGGGTTTGAGTCTCACAAAGGATAACTGGCTAGGTTTACAATGGCTCATAAGGGCAGTTAGCCTAGTACTAACCTATGAACCTAAGAAAAAATAATGTTCAGATTCAAGATGGCTAGCTAAAAACATCAGCATCACCACTGGTAACTGCAGTAATGGTTTCTCTGAAGGCTAAACACTTAGAAAATGTGCATAAGCTCTTACAGATAAACCACTTGCATTATAACTGTATAATTCTGTTTATGATGCTTCAAAAGGGGAAAAGGAACAAACAAGGACTACCCAACACAGGAAGTGCACCAGAGTAGCAGTTCCCACAGCTTCCTGTTAAGCACAGCAGGGCAAGAAAGGACAACATGCTATGCAACTACAAACAGAGGGGTTAAACACTACATATGCTAACGGAGCATCTTACGGTAAGTAAAAGCTTCACTTCAAACCCTCAGTGAAGATTTTTTCAAAAAAAGGGAAAAAGGTCATCAGCTGAATCTATAAAAGGAATTAACAATACAAGACCAGACAAAACATTGCAAGCATAGCCATCCCTCCTTAACATTACATGTAAAACACCACTCCAAATGGACATACCAATCAAAAAAATAAGCCATTTCTCAGTAAAACATGACAAGCACAACACAATATACACTATCAAGCTGTAGCAAAGGAAACCTTACTATCTAGTTGCAAAAAAAAAGCATATTTAAATTCAAAGCTGCAATCAGGACATTTAACTATGGATATCAATAAATGTTTATAGAAAAACTGATGTTACTGACTAAATCTAAATATACTAAGCTGTACATTATATGAAATGGAAAATAGATGTTACCTGTGAGAAGTACAGATGTGCTATACATATTCATAGATAGATTCTTTTAGGTTCATAGATTAGTATTAAGCTAACTGCCCTTGTGAGCCATTTTAAGCTTAGCCAATTATCCCTTGTGAGACTCAAACCCTGCACCTTGTGTTTGTAAGGCAAACACCTTAACCATTAGGTCACCCATGTATCTGGTGTTTAATGTTTGTTATCTCTTCAAGCTGTTCAGCTTAGATATTAAACAAATAAAAATACTTGTGATTGTTTAGAATTTAATAAAATTAGGTTGTGTGTTGAAAATTAGATGAAAGCAAACCTTTAATAAATTAGGTGAACAAAAGTTATTTGGAGGTTGATATTTTGAGAAATTTGGCATTTTTTACAGTAGTAGCTTCAATATTTTGTTTTTTCTTTTTTAAGTCAGTCCAAGAGTTCTTTTCTGAATATCTTTTCAGGGAAGGAGATGACCAGTCCATGTCTTCCAGGATGGAAATTATGTTATTGTTTTTGATGAAGGAAGATATTTCCTCTAGATTATTAAAGTTTCTTACTTCATTGGACAAATGAATTTTGATTCTAGCTGGATAAATGATTTGAGCTTTGATGTTAATTTGTTTAAGCAACTTAAGAGGCCAACATTTCTTCCTCATGTCTGTTACTCTGTAGTAATCATTATCAAATCTGATTTGATTTTGTTTAAACTTCAAAGGAGCTTTCATCCAGGCAGTTTTAAGTACTAGTTCTTTATCAATATAAGATAGAAATTTTATTAATATGGATCTTGGTGGAGACAAATATGATAATGATGCCAGTTATAGCTCTATGAGCTCTTTCTAAACCATAGAAGAAACCCTCTTGTAAGTCTAGAATCTCAGGTATCCATTAATTTAAAAAAGAAAGTATATCCTCACCTTCAGATTTTTCAGGAAGACCACAAATTCTAATGTTGTATCTTCTATCTCTGTTTTCTAAGTCATCTAATTTGCTAAGGAGCCATGTATTATGTTTATGGAGAAAGTCAGTTTGAGATTCCTCTTCTTTAAGTCTTCCATCAATATCATTCAAGGAAGTTTCAATGTCAGATATTTTAGTTTGGTGTTGCTGGACTAGTTCTTTAAATACATCAGTTTATTTAGGAGAATTTTCCCCAAGGTTTTCCAGGTTTTCTTGAAAGCCATCCATTTTCAAAGATAGTTCTTGATGAGTGGAGGTCACTAGTTCCAGATCTTTCCTCAAGAATGTGTCAGTGTGGGAGTTCTTAGAGCTATTCATTTTCATTTGATGACGTATTCTCCAGTTGAATTTGCAAGGAAAATATTTGTGTAATATCACAAAAATTGGAAAAGATAAAGACTAAAGAATTATTAAGTTTTGATTCATTTTGTTACAAAAATCTAATTTTTTCCTGTTTTTTTATGTAGTTCTATATAGCTCTAAAAGACTGCTATCTTCAGTTGGCCATCTTGGCTCCATCCAGCAATTTTATGTATTCCTGATGTTGATGTCAACTGGTGGAAGTTCTGTATGCTTCTGTGATTTCTGTTTTTCAGTAATACTCCAGATATAAGCTTGGAAGGCTTGTTCAACAAGAAAGATCTCCATTTTGGCATTGATTGATGATACAACCAATTCATAATTATATGTTGCTCTAATATGAGTAAACTAACCATGTCTGGGAATTAGGACTTAAATATAGCCTTCTGTTATTAAGCATATAAATCCAGCATTCTTTTTTAACCAAATACTTAAGCACTCAAGTTAACTGTTTACAATGTATTTTGAGATTAGGAATTAACTAGTGACTGTATTTTTTTTACTACATTACAAATCTTAAGAATTAGACCAGTGGCTTCACACTTTGAATTGCAGTCTATTTTATTAAGATTTGTTAAATATGCATTGTAGGTGCTTTGTTCTTGTCAGTGTCATCTTCAAGCTCAGTTTCCATTACAAAATCTTGTGTACCCAGTTTTAAAGAAGTGGAATTATAATACCTCTCAGTTCCATGTTTTTAAACTCTATAATTAGCATTTTTACTTCTCTTATTGTTGACTTGTCTTTGGTTTTCCATTTCTAATCATGTCTTTCAGCACCAAAGCTTGTAATACTTTTACCTCTTTAGTACGTTATTTTACACCAATTCAACAAAAACATCTCTATATTGAGGTTAAATTCTCTTTCAAGTATGTGACTTAACTTATTGTTTACTGAAACAACTCTATACATTCCAACAGATATGCTTCTAAGAACCTGTTTTTGAACCATCACTTCTCCAAAATATGCCTCTTGTCTGCACAAATGTTTTTCAAGCCTCATAAGGGTATTGAAATATTTGTGTCAACATTTCTTGTAAAAGTTCTATTTTTTTATTTAGTTGCATATCTTAGGATAAGTAAAATCTCCCTCCACTGCTCATCTGTAATATCTTTATTTAATCATTCACTCCATGCAATTTTTTAATGTTATACTCAATTAGTCCTTCCAAACTATTGGGTATTATGAAACAGAAAACTATAGATTTCTTGTGGGTGCAAGCTTTAAGAATTATTTAAGCACCCTAAGATGCTATATGAGTCTAAAATCAGGATTGGACTTTGTTCATAGGTTCATAGGTATGTATTAGGCTAATGGCCCTGGAGCCTTTACAAGCCTAGCCCCCAAAAAATTGCCCAGGCACCGTGCTACCCATTTACAGAGCCCATATCCAGTAGTGCAACCGGAATTATCCCTGGAGTGAACTTTCTGTTACCCATCCACTCGTCGAGATTTCTCTTGAAGAGGTACAGTGAGGTGCTCTGATTGACATGAATGGGAAGCTTATTCCAGAGTATGGGCAGTCTTTGGGAGATGAGCCTGTTGCACAGTGATGGTTATCCCACTCCACAAAGGAGTAGCCACTACGGACCTTGGGAACTACTGCTCCATTAGCCTGGCGAGCCTGGTCTGCAAAGCTATGGAACATATTATCATTGAACTTCCTGCAGATTTCCTTCAGATATCAGCAGAGGCCATATCATATCCAGTGTCAATTCTCATCAATAGGTCAATTTCAGAACACAAAGTACCTACCCTATGGAAAACATCCCACATTGTTTCTCTGCACAAAGGAGGCAACTCCTTATTGATGACCAACTATTGCCCTATAGCCATACTATCACCCTTATCAAAAATTTTAGAAAGAGTTGTTCACTTGCAACTAATGCAGTATCTCCAACAAAACAAACTATTATCCAAATCCCAACGTGGCTTTAGACCCTCCCATAGTACAACCACTGCTCTTCTATCTTACACCAATACAGTCAACCACTACAGAAACAAAGGTCTTTTCGTATCTTCCATTTTCCTGGACTTATCAAAAGCCTTTGACATGGTTAATCACAATATGCTCCTCAATGCTCTATCTAGTCTAAACATATGCTCCTCCACTATACTATGGTTCAACAGCTACCTGTCAGAACGCCAACAAGCAGTCCTTTGGCAACAAAAGCTGTCCCCCCTCTTGCCAATATCCATAGGAGTCCCCCAAGGATCAATCCTTGGCCCACTGTTCTTCTCTCTTTTTACTATTGACATCTCTTCCCTGCCCACTGCCTCAATAGTACAATATGCTGACAACACCACCATAATATGTGCTGCCCCCAGCATAAGGGAACTACATACCCTTACCCAAAATAACTTTACTCTAGCTGAAATCTGGTTTTCTAACATAAAACTACTTCTAAATCCCAAGAAAACAAAACTAATCCTATTTACCCCTGGCAGATCATCTAACTTAAACTATAGCCTCATCATAAACTCCAAAAATAATATTCAAATCACGCCAACCAACCACACAAAACTACTAGCAGTCGAGATAGATAATCACCTGAAATTTGATATCCACATAGCACAAACCATCAAAAAGGTGAACAGAAAATTAGGACTCCTCTATAGAAACAAAAAGTTCATGACTAAACAGACCAAAGCTACTATTGCTAGAACCCACCTCCTCTCCATCCTTCTTTATGCCTCCCCTATCCTAACTAATCTTCACCTTACTGAACTTCGCAAAATGGAATTGTGTTACAGCAAGATTGCCAAGTTTGCTACAGACTCCACAAACAGGTCCCATCATTGTCATTCCCTAATAGGTCACATCATTGTCATTCCCTAATAGGTGCCATCATTGTCATTCCCTAATAGGTGTCATCATTGTCATTCCACAAATTGGTCCCATCATTGTCATTCCCTAGTAGGTGCCATCATTGTCATTCCCTAATAGGTGCCATCATTGTCATTCCCTAATAGGTGCCATCATTGTCATTCCCTAGTAGGTCCCATCATTGTCATTCCCTAATAGGTCCCATCATTGTCATTCCCTAGTAGGTGCCATCATTGTCATTCCCTAATAGGTGCTATCATTGTCATTCCCTAATAGGTCCCATCATTGTCATTCCCAAATAGGTCCCATCATTGTTATTCCCTAGTAGGTCCCATCATTGTCATTCCCTAATAGGTCCCATCATTGTCATTCCTTAATAGGTCCCATCATTGTCATTCCCTAGTAGGTGATATCATTGTCATTCCCTAATAGGTGCCATCATTGTCATTCCCTAATAGGTCCCATCATTGTCATTCTACAAATAGGTCCCATCATTGTCATTCCCTAATAGGTCCCATCATTGTCATTCCCTAATGCAACTCAAGTGGCTGGAGCTTCCTCAGCTACTACGACTTAATCAAGCCACAGTAGCACATAAACTTTATTACTACCCTGAGAAAACACCGGCACTCCAGCTACTAATTCAGCCCCACACGACCACTAGAACCCTAAGATCTAGCAGCCAAGACCTCATTTATGTAGACATAAAAATGAAGCAGGAAAATCTCTCTTTGCCTGCATAATAGCCCAAAACTGGAACTCACTCCCTAGCCATATAACTAGCACTACTTTTAGTACCCAAGTCAAACACCTCCTGAAATCCCATTATTCACACAATTGGCTCTGCTCTTGCTACTCCCCAGGGTAAACAATAACTAAGCACAGTTGCAAGGATTCTGCTACTCTCTAACATTTTCCTTATATAGCCCTGCTAATATCCTTGCTTATTACTCCAAACTCAGCATCAGTACAATGGGATAAAACATACTAACACCTGTACACTACACTATTAAAATCTGAACCTGATAAAGGATACAATCAGTATCTGAGAAAGGTATAAACCTTATCAGATCTCTTCATATTCTCATCTTGGTCTTACTTCAATACCTATATTTTTGATGTGTGGGTGTGAGCATATATATATGTCCCTACAAATGTAAATGTATAAATGTATTGTGAATGAGAATGTATATGAAAAAAAAATCTTTTTAGTTTTCTACTAATTGTTCATTTTACTAGATGCATCACATGCTATGTAAATTTTCATTTTTGTACTACTTTACATATTGTAACACCTAAATTTGTTCTTAAGAATTGCTTAGCATTGTATAAATGCTAATAGTGTAACATGGAGCTTTTCTCAGAGGGCATCTGCTGAAAATGGACCTGTGTCCAGTTCTCTCCCGGTTAACAAATGTAAAATAAAAATACAAAATAAAAAAAAAATGATAAACAATTACATTGGTAATCTCCAAACTCTGGACCCCACCCAGTTCAGGTTTGTGAAAGGCAGATCATGTCTCCTAAACCTGATAGACTTCTTTGAAGTGGTCACCAAAGCCATAGATGAGGGTAAGGTGGTTCACACAGCATATCTAGATCTTGCCAAGGCTTTTGACACCATCACCTACTCTGGAATTATAAAAAATCTCACTAAACTAGGTATAAATCCCTATGTCACAAGATGGGTTGCCAACTGGCTCACTGACAGAACCCACACTGTGAAAGTAGCAGACTCCAAACTCGACTTCAGACCAGTGGCAAGTGGAGTACCACAGGGTTCAGTCCTGGGTCCTCTCCTGTTTGGTATCTACTTCTCAGAAGTACAGGCTAACACAGAAGGTCTTTGGCTAAAGAAGTTAGCAGATGACTGCAAACTAGAAGCCATAATCGAAACTCTTAATGATGTGGGTATCCTACAAAAGGGCCTCATTGAGACAGATTCCTGGTGTCAAATCCATGGCCTCAAGCTCAATGCCAAAAAGTGCATTGTCATCCCTTTTGGTAAAAACTCTGTACCCATGAACTACCACATAGGTGGTAGTCTACTTAACACCGAAAATGTGATAAGAGATCTTGGGACACAGGTGGACAGTAGTCTCTCCTTTGATAATCACATTGCCACAGTAGTCAGGAAATCCTTCTACGTGGCACACCTCATCACAAAAGGTTTCTCATCCAGGAAAAAAGAGGTCATTGTTCCCCTCTATTCGGCACTCATTAGACCCATTATAGAGTACAATGCCTCTTTTGGTATGCACCTCACAAGACATCTACAACAACTAGAAAGGCTGCAGAAATACCTCACAAAGAGGATTACTGGCCTCAAACAGATGCCCTATGCAGACCATCTCAAAAAAGTCCAAAAGCTTTACTCCGTTGCATGTTGCCTACTCAGAGGCGATCTCTGCCTAACATACAAAGCTATGTCAAACCCAGAGCTGTTGGACATGCTCCATTTAAAGAAATCCCAATCCCTCCAAGCTACACGCTCTAGGGGCCTAAACCTTTTCACCACAATAAACAGAACATACTGGAGGGATAGATTCCTGTCCCAGAGACTTCCCATACTCTGGAATAAGCTACCTGTCTTTATCAAACAAAGCTCCTCATTAGCACTCTTCAAGAAAAATCTTGATGATTGGATGGGAGATAGGAAATTCACCCCGGGGATCACTTCTGTGGCTCTGCTCGACAGAGGCACAGGAAAATAATTTTCTTGGATGGCAAAAGCCAGGGTACCTTTTTGGCTAGGCTTATATAGGCCCTAGGGCCAATAGCCTAGTACCTACCTATGAACCTATGAACCTCCAGCATGTTCTGTTAATTGTGGTAATGAGCTTGTGATCTCTGGAACTTGTGGCATGGGGGATTGGGATTCCTTTAGGTGTAGCATTTCAAGTAGGGCTGGGTTGGACATGACTTTGTAAATCAAGCAGAGATCACCTCTAAGTAGACAATAAGAGACTGAGAACAGGTGAAGTTTCTTGAGTCTGCCCATGTAGGACATGTGTTTAAGGCCTAGGATTCCTTTTGTGAGGTACTTTTGTGGCCTCTCCAACTGTTGTAGGTTTCTGGTCAGGTACATGCCAAATGGGGCATTATATTCAATGATTGGTCTAATAAGGGATGAGTAGATGTGAAACCTTTGGTTATAAGATGTGCCACATAGAAGGACTTTCTGACCACAGTGGCAATGTGGTGGTCAAAGGTGAGGTGACTGTCGACCTGGGTGCCTAGATCTCTTATGGCCCCTTCACTGTTCAGTGAGCTCCCATCAACATGGTAATTCATAAGAAATTATTTTTTCCAAAGTGAATGATAACACATTTTTTGGCATTACGCTTCAGGCCATGGTTCCTACACCAGTCATTGGTCTCAGAGAGACCCTTTTGTAGGATGTCTGCATCACTTCTAGCTTGCAGTCATCAGTAAACTTGGTCAGCCAGAGTCCTTCTGTGTTGGCCTGGACTTCTGAGAAGTAGAAGCCAAACAGGAGAGGGCCCAGGACCGAGCCCTGTGGGACTCCACTCATGATTGACTCGACAGTCTGACTTGGAATCCGCAACTTTCACTCTGTGAGTCCTATCTATGAGCCAATTTGCAACCCACCTAGTGATGTAAGGATTGATCCCTAGTTTGGTGAGTTTATCAATGATACCTGAGTGGGGAATGGTATCAAAGGCCTTGGCCAGGTCAAGGTAGGCTGTATGCACTGCCTTACCCTCATCCACAGACTTGGTGACTGCCTTGAAGAAGTCAACCAGGTTCAGCAGGCAGGATCTCCCCTTGACAAAGACAAACTGTGTGGGGTCAAGTGTTTGAAGATTGCCTATATCTTTGTTAAGCAGGTCCATGATGATGTGCTCCATAGCTTTGCATACCAGGCTTGTCAGGCTAATGGGGAGATAGTTCCCAGGGTCTGTAGTTGCTCCCAATTTATGGAGCGGGATGACTATAGCAGTGTGCCATTCCTTAGGAACATAGCCAGAGGTAAGGCTGTGATTGAACAGGGCACACAGATGTGGCACCAGTTCATTTTGTAGCTCATGTAGGATACAGCCAGGGATATTATCAGGTTGTATGGGTGCTGTATTCTTGGCTTTGTACAATGCAGCTTTTACCTGTGAAACATAAATGGTGAGTACCAGGCTTTCATCTGGTGTTGTGATAGGGCCCTTAGGGGGGAGGGGTAAAGTTGGCACTGAATCTGTTGGCCAGTATGTTGGCTATATCTGTTGGCTCAGTATAGCAGGGGTGCCATTGTGCAATAACTCAGAACAAATTTATGATATAGCTATAAACTGCTTTGTGGTTGTTTTTGGTGTCAGCCGAAATTCTGCCTTCATAGCTGGCTTTACAGGATTTGATAAGGGATGTCAGCTTTTTGATGAGACTGATAAGGGAGGTTTTCCAGTCTTGCGACTTCATTTTTTTGTTTTGTTGAAACACTAACAGTGTTATCTTTTTGAAAAATTATTATGAAACAAACCAAAGCTATATGCTTGCACTTTGCTGAAAATAGATGTTTTTGTATTTTTCTACAGAACTACTGTCAGTAACTGATCCACAGTTTGAGGCACTATTACTTTGTTTCCTATAGCAGATGCTTTACAGTTTTTTTGTTGAAATTTGATTAAATAAAGCATTTTATACTCCTTTGCAACTGAATCTGTGAGCAGTGTTGTGCCACAAAATGCACACACACATATATCTATGTATTTTTTTTAATTTATCCTTTTTTGATGGGCTTAGTTCCACTTGGCATATGGACTCTTTTTTTAAGGGGTAACCAGAGGTGGTATTTATATTGTTAGCGAAACTTTGGCCAGGGCATTGGGGAACTTCCTTTGCTCTTTCCTCTTTGGAGCTACTAGATGGCACCAGAGGGCTGCCACAGGAGCAGGAGCAGGACAAAAGTCTAAGAAAAGCAGTAACATGGAGGAGGAGAGAAACGCTGTGGAGAGTTTGGAGGTGGAAGATGAGAATTTGGAGAAAAAAATTGTTCAATATGGAACATCAGAATGTAAACAAAGATTCCTGTGCAGCAGATGATACAGGTGAGCCGCATTCAGCTGTCACATTGGAAAATGAAGTAAGAAAATCCATTGAAGTGGTGCAGATAACAGAAATGGAGTCAGGAATGCTTGTAGATAAAGTTCTATTGAAAATAACTGAGCAGAATGATCCAGGAGACAGTTCTGTTGTTTCATGGGCTGAGATTTGAGATGGCTTTTTAGGAAGTGTTGAGGACGGTAATGTAGCAGTAGAGAATGCAGAAGTTAAAACTTATTCAGCAGTGACAGCATGAAAAAAGGAGGGCAGCAACAAACTGTATGTAAAACTGTTTTTAAAAAGAAGAGAATGCCAAAGGTGAGAATAAGATCAAAAATGGGACTGTAATAGATTTTATGTATGGGACAGTTTGTTAACTGTTCTGGGATTCAGAGCTCAAGATTTTGGTCTTTTATACATATAGGAACAGTGACTTTTTGTTAACATTTGAATCTGAGGGACTGGTGATGTAATTTCTGAAACTATGTGACAAAAAGAAGGGAATTTATCCATGGACCAATATTTGTTTTCTTTTAGTAACTTATATGTGAAAAAATGTTGGCTCTGCAGTTTAGAACTGATGAACTAGAAGAATAAGATGTAAAAAAATGCATGCAGAGTGTGTGTGTGAAACTGTTGATAATATTGTGAAAGTTAGAGATGAGAGCAACTTAGGGAATGGAGTGTGGAGGTTGAAAGCTGATTTGAAATATAGAAATAAAGCACAATAAAATACTTGGCAAGTGTTATTCTCATGGCTAGTCATAGAGACATTAAGATATGCTGGCCAGCTAAATCATGTTTTTGTGGGGACTTTTCTCATTTAAATAATGATCGTGACAAGATATAATGTAACTAGTGTGGGAAGAAAGTGCATACAGCAAGAAGGTGTGTGGTTGAATGCAGGCTGTGTACAAAAAGGGTACTCCTTTGAATGGACTGCTAAGGGCAAACAGTGAATGAAGAAAAAGAAGTGGAAAGGGAAGACAACACGCATGAGGATGGACAACAAGTGGCTGAGGGAAAGGGTGAACTAGGTGAAGATGAAACTGCTGAAGAAGAAAAAATATGGAGGAAGAAAAAGGAGGAGAGAGTCTGAATGCAGGAAGAAAGGCCTGGAGTAGGGAAAACACAGTTTTTGGAAGATCTAGTATGTGAAAATCTTATTATGAGGATCATGTGATATTTGTACAAAAACTCTGGAAAATATATTCAATAGGGAAGTTAGAATAATAAAATAAAAATGTAAAACTTCCCCTAAACTTAAAAAGAAGAGTCAACAATTTTAGAGTACTTTCAGTAAATGCAAACAGTATTATTAACAATCTAAGAAGGATAGTGATACTGAAATAGTGTGTTAAATGTGATGTGGATGTTATTGTAATAGAGGATATAAGACACCTGACAAGTGAAAAAAGATTAAACACAGAAAAATTGTAGGGTGGAAATAGAATATGGAACTTAGGAACTAAAGGTGCTTTGGAATGACTGTGCTTTGTAAAGAAACAGTGGAAATACTAGATGTTATGGTAAGGATGTGAAGGTTAACTGTAGTGGATGTGAAGTGGAATTAATTTGTCTGTGGAATTATGGGATTATACGCATACATAAAAAGCAAGGAAATAATGAATTTGTTTCATTAAATTTCATTAGACTATTAGGCTATCTGGTGGTTAACATGAAAATTATAATTGTAGGGAAATTTAATTGTGATTTAAGGGAAATAAAGAACAAGATGTATAAAAATACAGGAAGTGCTAAGATGTGGTAAATTAGCTGTGTGGAACAAAAGTCACTGGAATTACAGAAGGGGGACACTTGGATCTGAAATTGATTATTTTGTATTATTGGAAGACTTGGGTGTGGTAGATGGTGATACAGTTGTGATGGATTTCTCAGACCATTTAACAAAATGGCTGGAGGTGTTGGAAGAAAGAGAGTGTATTAAAATAGTTAAGGGTGTAAAAAGAATAATGAGAAATTATGAGGTGAAACTGGAGAGTGAGAAGTATTGCAGTTATGGAAGGATCATATAACCATGATGAACATCTACAAAAAGTGGTCTGAGTAGTGGATTTAATTTCAAAAGAAGTATAAAAAATATTTTTTCATTGGCAGGATGATGCAAGAATTCAAGAGAAAGTGAAATATGAGTAACTTTATTGAAAAGCATTGGATAATCTATAAGAGAGTAATATTATATAGAAAAAGAAATATATAAAATAAGTTTAGAAAAAATAAGGCATTAAATGTTTAGGTAGAGATATTATTTACAAGGGATATTTGGGTATAACAGTAAACGGGGTATTAGTATAATGACAAAAATGAAAAATATGAGTATTGTAGTACAGCATATTGAAAATATGTATTATCAGGCTCAGATGGTATAGGATATGGAATGAACAAGAAATGAATGAACAGGAAAAGAGGACATTTTTGTAAATGTACTGAAGGAATGGCTGAAGGAAGGATTTGTTTATGAAGAGTTATGTAGTGGGAGATTGAAATTTATATGGAAGAAGAATGAAATAAAAAATGGAGATCCATCATGCCAAATGACATGGATTACAATTTTTTGTTGGAATAATACAAGGGAAAATAGAAGGAGGAATGATGGGAATGAGGGACATTGTGTTAGAGAATATGTATGGTATGAAATGGAAGAGATGTCAAGAACTGTTGTTGGTTTGGAGGAACAATTGTGAATGATATTATAAGTAAAAGGGAGGATGTAAATGGTGGTAGGTGAGAATAGCAAGGCATTTGATACCATGTGACATGACGCTTTGTGGAATGTAATGGAGAAGTATGGGATAGATAACTGACTTGGGTGAGTGTGTATGTCAGCATGTCAGAATAACAGCGTGAGAATGTTAGTGGATAGCTAAGTAAAGAAATGTGCATGAAGTGTTTGCAATGATGATAAATATGCTACTGAATGAAGTATTTTATAAATAAAATAAAAATATAAATGTGTATGTGTGTGTGTGTGTGTGTGTATGTGTGTGTGTGTGTGTGTGTGTGTGTGTGTGTGTGTGTGTGTGTGTGTATATATATATATATGTATATATATATATATATATATATATATATATATATATATATATATATATATACCTATATATATCTATCTTAACATCGTTAACTCTGCCACATCCAGCTCAAACTCCTGCCTTTTTGTCAGTACCACTGCCTCCAACCCATATAACGTAGCTGGTCTCACTACCCTCTTGTAGACCTTCCCTTTCACTCTTACAGGTACTCATCTGTCACAAATCACTCCTGACACTCTTCTCCACCCACTCCATCCTGCCTGTACTCTCTTCTTCATCTCTCTTCCACACTCACCGTTATTCTGAACTATTGACCCCAAGTATTTAAACTCATCCATCTTCGCCACCTCTACTCCTTGCTTCCTCACCATTCTTCTGTCCTCCCTCTCATTCACACACATATATTCTGTCTTAGTCCTACTACCTTCATTCCTCTTCTCTCTAGAGAATATCTCCATCTCTCCAGGGTCTCCTCCACCTGTTCCCTACTCTCACTACAGATAATAATGTCATATGCAAACATCATAGTCCATGGGGACTCCTGTCTGATCTCGTCTGTCAACCTGTCCATCACCATTGCAAATAAGAAAGGGCTCAGAGCTGATCCTTGATGTAACCCCACCTCCACCTTAAACGCATCTGTCACTCCCACCGCAGACCTCACCGCTGTCACACTACCCTCGTACATATCCTGTACCACTCTTACATACTTCTCTGACACTCCTGACTTCCTCATACAATACCACAACTCCTCTCTAGACACCCTGTCATATGCTTTCTCTAAGTCTACAAAAACACAATGCAACTCCTTCTGACATCCTCTGTACTTCTCCATCAACACTTTCAGAGCAAACATCGCATCTGTAGTGCTCTTTCCCAGCATGAAACCATACTGCTGTTCACTAATCATCACGTCCCTTCTTAACCTAGCTTCCACTACTATTTCCCATAACTTCATGCTGTGACTGATCAATTTAATCCCTCTGTAGTTACTACAGCTCTGCACATCACCCTTATTCTTAAAAATCGGTACCAAAACACTTTTTCTCCATTCCTCAGGCATCCTCTCACTTTCTAAGATTTCATTAAACAATCTGGTTAAAAAACTCCACTGCCATTTCACCTAAACACCTCCATGCTTCCACAGGTATGTCATCTGGGCCAACAGCCTTTCCATTCTTCATTCTCATCATAGCTATCCTTACTTCCTCCTTGCTAATCCATTGTACTTCATGATTCACTATCCCTACATCATCCAACCTTCTCTCCCTCTCATTCTCTTCATTCATCAACCCCTCAAAGTGCTCTTTCCATCTCCTCAACACACTCTCCTCGCTTGTGAGTATATTTCCCTCATTATCCTTTATCACCTTTACCTGCTGCACATCTTTCCTAGTTCGGTCCCTCTGTCTAGCCAATCGGTACAGGTCCTTTTCTCCCTCCTTAGTGTCCAACCTTTCATACAACTCTCCATATGCCTTATCCTTAGCCCTCGCCACCTCTCTCTTTGCCATGCTCCTCATCTCCTTATACTCCTGTCTACTTTCATCATCTCTCTGACAATAAGCAACAAAATGTTTGCAGAAGCACTAAAGCCCAATAAACTTTTCTTTAAACTGGAACAAATACCTCTCAGTCTAAAATCAGACGTTCCTTTATTGTTTAACCAGCAGTTAAAAGATGCATGAACAGTTGTTAAATCAGTAGTACGAATAAATCCAAAACACCAAAACAGTCAACCAAATGAATCAAGCGCTTTCACCCGTTGCTGTGACGGGCTTTATCAAGATGAACCACCAACAACATTTTCTGTGCTTCTGCAAACATTTTGTTGCTTATTGGGACTTAGTTCGTGTTTCCAGTGTTTGGTGTTTGCTATGGCAGAAGGCACTGAGGTTCCCGACTTCCAAGAAACACCGCTTATACTCAGCGATGCAGCAGATGACGTTCCAGTTACCAGGTCTGAATTTCGGCAAGTTATTCAACTGCTCACACAACTTTCTAACTCTGTCAAAGACAGTTATGTTAACTCCGGCAGCAGAATTGCTGCAAACCAGGAACAGGAGTTTGGCGCGAATAGAACTGACAAATCTTGTTTACGTGAACCACCTTTTTCTGGCGTTTCAGAGCAGCAGCCTAGTACTTCACACAGAAAAGATTTGTTGCCTCAACAACAAATGGCTATTCCTACAATGGAGAACACGCAGAAAACTTTTAACTTCGATGCTTGGTCCAATAAGCAATTTGCTTTCTCTACAGGTACTGTGCACAACAATGTTACCACCAATAATAAGATAGACTCTGATTTTTCACTGTTTAGTGATAAATTGTACTCTTTTAAAGCAGCAAAACTTGAGATAGACTATCTACAAGAATGTATTAAAGTAAAGAGGGTGCCTAGAGGTCTTCGGATCAATAAATTTCCGAATAATGCGACTGTGGGTTCAGACCTTCACAAAGAGATATCTGAACTTTTTGACTGTACTGGACTTGGAATGCTACATTTAATGGTGAAAGACTATGAAAAGAAAGCGGACATTTTGTTAGAAGAGTTGAATATGATTAATGATTCTATCAACACTGACACTTCCTTTTCTAGAATTAAAAAAGATTATAACAATGTTTTTTATGAGGTTGACCAGTACTGTCTTAGAATCATGGAAAGGAAAGTTAAAAAGTTGGAAAGAGATCTAAATGACTATAGGAATGGGATAGCTCAGTGTTACACCACTAAGCAGAATTGGTCTACCAGACATATAACTAAAAATGGAGGGCCCCCATCTTTACAAAACACGAATGATGGTATACCATTGACCGAAACTTTAAGACGTAGTGAACGATTAGCTCAGAAACATACCAGTAATAATAGTATGAATAATAATACCCCTAATAATAACGACAACCAGGGTTTTCAGTTTCCCCAACGCAGGCAAGGGAACAGAGCGCAGTTCCAGAACCAACAAGCATGGGGGAAACAACGCAGATGAATATGTTGTTTTCAAATGAGAACATTGTACCCCAAACACATTCTTCTCCATGTGTAATTGAAACTAAAAACAATTTTACAATTTTTAATTTTACGGAAAATCAGGTGAATGACACACACTTTGATTTATTTACAAAGGGCTTTCACTTTGTTCCATCTAAATGCATAGATACCACCAAAACTATTTTAGAATTCAAACTGTTCACAAGGCAGTTAAATTTGGACATCTTCTTTAAAGGGAAAACTTTCTCAAAAGATTTAGTCAGTAGATCAAGCACCTTTAACCCACCCCTACATCCTGTTATAAAAATCTTTGAGGATCTAGTGGAAACTGAAATAAGGAATTTACCCAAAAAGAGTGTTTTAAAACACAATTTATCCCAAAGCTGTTTTACACTTATCAAACAGTTAAGGGATGAACAGATAAGGGTAATGAAACCGGACAAAGGGGGTGGAGTCGTTTTAATGTATAAAACTGAATATGAGGAAGTTATTCATAATATGCTCCAGGACACAGAACAGTACAGAACCCTTTCTTTAAATGAGTTGAACATTGCATATGCTAGGATTAAACACACTTTGTACGATATGTTACTACAAGGTGTCATTAATGAAAAACTTTATAACTATTTAATAGTTAACAAACCTCTTACACCAGTAATTTTTGGGATACCCAAGGTGCACAAGGGGTTAGAACCATTAAAATTTAGACCTATTGTTGCAGGTGCAGGCAGCATTACAGAACCCCTAGGCAAATTTGTTGATGCAACACTTAAAAAGACTATAACATCAATACAACACATTTGCAAAGACTCTTGGGAATTCCTAAAAAATATTAAGGAGTGTCACTTTTCCAAAGTGGACTTTTTAGTGACAATTGATGTAACAGAATTATTTCCTAGCATCCCACACGACATTGGTATACAATGGTTCAACGAAATCTTAACAAAATTTTCAAATTTTAACAACAACATTATTAATTTATTATCAGATTTTATGGGCATTATTTTAAATAACAATTTTATCTACTTCAATGGGGAATTCTTCAAACAAAACAAAGGGGTTGCTATGGGCTCACCATGTGCCTTAGCATACGCAAATATTGTCCTTTGTCATTGGGAGAATGAATTTGTATTTATACCACAATGGAAAAACAATATTTTACACTATAGGAGGTACCTGGACGATATATGTATTCTATGGGAAGGTAGTAAAACAAGCTTAGAAGACTTTTTGTTATATATAAATGGGACTACTAACTTTCTGAAATTTACATCTAATGTTAGTGAAAACCAGATGAACTACTTGTATGTGTTATTATCTAAGAACAGAGAGTCACAATTATTTGAGTCTTCAATTTACAGAAAACCAACCTTCTCGAACACATATCTCCATTATAGTAGTGCCCATCCTTTTTCACAGAAGAAAGGTATTGTCAAAGGCCAATTTATTAGGGCTTCTAGAATGTGTAATACTGATAAGAAGTTTTCCGATGAAGCCCAAATGTTAACAAAGCTTTTCTTAGAGAGAGGTTACCCTTTAACATTAATAGAGAAAATGTATCATGAAGTTTCACAAGGAAGAAAAGGTATATACAGGCCATTGCTGGGAACAGGTACAGAACCAGTTGAAGTAACAAACCCAACACTTGATGTTGAAGTGAATTCCCCTATATCCCAAACTATTTTTAGTTGTACTTTTAACAATGATACCAGTCAAATAAAGAACATGATTAATAAATATTGGCCTATTCTAATTACAAATGAAGACACAAAAAAATGGGTACCAGTAAGGCCAATTTTTGCAAATGCAAGAAATATCAACCTAAAAAATATGTTTGAGAAACAACCACCAACACAACTTGGTAACAGAGGTGGCAAGGTTGGTACATATAAATGCAACAGTTGCAAACAATGTTCTTTTATTGTTGAAACCAATGCTTATTATATTAAACCAAGGAAATTTACCTTGAAACCAACAAGTTATTGTAACTGTGGCTCAAAAGGTATTATTTATTTGGGAATTTGTCAAGAGTGTGAGAGTTTTTATGTGGGCAAATCGGAAAGAACATTGCGTAAAAGAATTTACGAACATCTCTATGAGATTCGGAAAAAGAAAGAGACCAATGCCTTTGTGAAACATCTTACCAATTGCCCTAAGATGACACTAAAATTCTTAGTCATCGAACAGGTTCCCATTAACCCTAGAGGGGGAGATTGGGAAACTTCCATAGAGTTTAAAGAATTAAACTGGCAGTTAAAATTAAATGCATCGAAACCTCCGGGACTTAACGAAGCCATTAGCATCACTAGCCTCCTTAAATTAAGAAGGGCAAAACTATAACAACAATGAATTTTTAAAATTTCAAATGATCATTTTTTTACATCTAAATAGATGTTTATTATGAACAATTTTCTTAATACAATTTGTACCTAAACAATAGGTTATCTTATTAGAAAATGCATATTTTATTTATTTCCCAGATGTATTTTATTCAATAACAATATATGTTCGTCAAGGGGGCTAAAGTGGGCCACTGAGCTTGAAACATTTTAAGGGAAAGATTATTGTCGTATATGATTTTGTTCATCAAAATGTAAATATATCAAACTCTCACTATTCATTATATTTATTTCATTATGTATTGGAATATTCCCAATTTATTTTAATCAAATATCACAATCAACAAACAACACTTGCACTTTAGTTAATGTCCATGACATTTATAATATTTAAATTTATCAAGATGATTTTTTATACACTAATTTATTATTTAAATAGATGAATATTTTATATTTATTTATAATAGTTAATAGAATATAATATAATACAATAATACTTATTTATTTATTTATTTGATAATTATTATAATATATTTAATTAATATTGTGATTTAAGCCTACAAATAAATTAATTTTATAAATAATATCAATTTTTATTACAAGGGTTTGTACTGATATATTATCTCCGTGGTCCTGAAAGAGCATTAGATTAAATGGAACTAAATAACACATTTCCTGGTGAGAAATCATAGAAAACAGTTTAGTGGTAATTCTTCATGTAAGATTATTCAGTCCATTAAAATAACAAAGTACTGCACACATTCCATTAGCATGTTGATATCTTTAAATATTTTTTATTTCTTTTTTCTATTACTCTATTTGCTTAAAGTAAGCATATAGATATTACAGCAACCATGGGACAAGTAATTATTTAGCGTGCTCGGATAAAAGTGTAAACGTAACCGTAAGAATTTTTTATATTCAGTTTTTACTTGACGCACTATTGGACACACTCGTGGGTAGTTTAAATGATGGAAGAAGAAATAAGGAAAATATTCCTGACTTAAATATACTTCGGGTGTGCTTATGGCCAAAGCACGTTAGTTATGAGTACCACATCAGCAAAGTTGCTTTAGAACATTTGAAATAGACAAGTTAAGCCCTGATAAATGTTTACGATAATTTTAAGATTTCCACTCAGTTTTTTATTCAGCTCCACACAGTATATGGGCTATTTTGTTAAGTCAATAATGACTGTAAAAACAGTGGAGGTAGTTCTTGGTTTTGGGTGTACTTCAGTTATGCTTTTAATTAAAACATGTACATTGTAAGCACTGTGAATGCGATGTTGCTTTAAAATTGAAAGCAAAGTTTTAATTTTGAATTGGTTCAATCTGTTGTTCTAACTGTTTTTAATTAATTAATTGGTTTAAAAGTTTGTATATAAGCACAGAAAATGTTGTTGGTGGTTCATCTTGATAAAGCCCGTCACAGCAACGGGTGAAAGCGCTTGATTCATTTGGTTGACTATTTTGGATTTAATCTCTCTGACAATCCCACTTCTTCTTTGCCAACCTCTTTGCCTGTATACTCTTCTGCACTTCCTCATTCCACCACCATGTCTCCTTGTCATCCTTCCTCTGTCCCGACGTGATACCAAGCACCTTTCTAGCTGTCTCCCTTACTAGCTCTGCTGTAGTTACCCAGCTATTTGGTAACTCTTCACTGCCACCCAGTGCCTGCCTTAACTCATCCCTAAACTCCACCTCACAATTGCCCTTTTTCAGTTTCCACCATTTGATCCTTGGTGCTGCCCTCACACTCCTCCTCCTCTTCTTGATCACCGTCATCCTACAAACCACCATCCTATGCTGCCTAACTACACTTTCTCTGGTCACCACTTTACAGTCTCCTATCTCCTTCAAACTGGCCCTCCTACATAAGATATAATCCACCTGTGTGCATCTTCCTCCACTCTTGTATGTCACCCTATGCTCCTCCCTCTTGTTAAAATACATATTCACCACAGCCATGTCCATCCTTTTCACAAAATCCACTACCATCTGACCTTCTGCATTCCTTTGTTTCACAACATACCTACCCATCACTTCCTCATCCCCTCTGTTCCCTTCACCAACATGCCCATTGAAATCTGCTCCAATCATCACTCTCTCACCCTTGGGTACAGTCATCACCACTTCATCCAATTCACTCCAAAATTTTTCTTTCTCATCCATTGCACACCCAACTTGTGGAGCATATGCACTAGCAACATTCATCATTACACCATAAATTTTCAGCATCATAAATATCACTCTATCCGACACTCTTTTCACCTCCAAAACACTCTCAGCATACTGTTCCTTCAGAATAACTCCTATGCCATTTCTCCTCCCATCCACACCATGATAAAACAATTTGAACCCACCTCCAACACACCTAGCCTTACTCCCCTTCCATCTGGTCTCTTGCACACACAATATACCAACCTTCCTTCTGTCCATCATATCAGCTATCTCTCTCCCTATACCAGTCATACCACCAACATTCAAAGTTCTGACCCTCACTACCACAGTCCTAGCCTTTCTCCTCTCTTCCTGCCTTCGGCCATGCCTGCCGCCTCTTCAAGATTCATAAAAATACTGATGCAAAAAAATTTTTGGTTCTGTCAACTGTCTAACTTTGTAAGACTAAAATATGTCAAAAGTGCAATTAGCAAAACAACATCACAAACGCAGATATAAAAAGCACTAAGTCAATTAAGCATCCTAAGCAGCAGACACAAAGCTTATGTATCTGTGAATCCAAGGGATAGAAAACAAGGATATGGCACAGTTATCATCACTTGCAAAGGGTGTTTTGTGGGGGGGGGGGGGTGGCAGGAAGCCTAGGCTGACACAAAAGGTAAGTGAGTGCATGTGAGTAAGAAAGAGAAACAGGCAGACATTTGGATAAAGTATCAAATGGCCACTAAGACAGAATGAACTTTAAACCTCACAGGTGAACCATGTAAATGTGTGTGTCTGTATGGGCCCTCCAGGTGAAATTGGTGTGTGAGTGTCTACAAGAATACAGCCAAGCACAGTGATAGCTCAATGTCTTGATATGTTAGACAGGTGTGAGCCATGCATAGTAGAGGTGGCAGTTCATCATTGTCATACCTGACCACGAGAACTGTCTCTGCCAGGAATTGCACTGGCATATCCACTCCCACAGTCAGGTGTGCTGCTGCTACCTGAGCATGACTGATGTCTGCTGGATAAGCCCTGCTCATGAGGACACCAAGGACCATGATACCATGGCCCTCCATGTCTGGATGTGGAAACCAAACCACTGATGGAGCAGTGGAAGTTGTGCCACTACATGAGCATGATCAGGCATAGCAACATTGGTTAACATCAAATGATATGGCTGACCTACGCCAATGTGGATGCCATCCCCCTCCTAGCAGACATTCCATCACAGACACTGCCCATTCCAAAATGTCATTCATCTGATCCATTGAATCGGCAACATGGTGGAGGCAGTCACACATGTCAGCCTGTGCCACAACTACAACCCTTAGCATTTCTCTGGAGGACCTATTGGAACATGCCTACATCTCCATGAAGGGCCTAAACATACGTTGAGTGGCATGGGAAGACACACCTGCATCAGGTGGTGGATAGACAGCAGGCCTCATCCGAGCACCCCTAACAACCTTCTTGCATGATACCTTGCCCACACTTTGACTATGGCCAGACTCAACAGGCAGTGAAGCCAAAGTAACTATACTACCCTGATTGAGTGTTTCACCCTCCACCTGTCCAGTATATGAGGGCTCACTGGAATGGTTTGGTGTAGCCCCTCCCCAAAAAGATATGTTAAACAGAACTTGAGTATTGCTGCCAATATTTTACTATACAAGAAGTATTTAACAATTAAGATAGGTAAGCCAACCTGGAAACTCCTCCTTGGGCATACTTGTTCTCCCTGAAACAGCAGCACCAGCATCAATGACATGCTGTTGTGCAAATTACATTGAGCTGTCTGGATCCCTGACAGTGGACAGGAACTCTTCATTTGGTGTCAGTGGTGGTTCTGTAGTAGGTCCCTCCCAGTAGTCATCTGTTCATGGGCCACTGCAACTGGTCGCCTCCAGGCCAGTGAAATAATGTCAGTGGCCCTATGCCGCACTTGATCATATGTCCTAATCAGGCTACCTACTGCTTTCCCATCAGGTGCTATCTGCTACTGAATTTGCACTCTACCAGAGATATCTTTATTTCCTCTCTCAAGCAGAAAAGTACCATGTCACCTAAATGCTTCCACAATGACATCAATCTCAGGGTCACTGAAGGGGGGGTTTGTGGGGGGTTGAGATGCCTGGGTGCCATAGTCCTAGGTGACATAAAACACAAAAGAAGGATAATACACATAAGTATCACGTAAATAAAAGTCCTGCTTAGACATAACACATAAAAGGTAGTTTTTTCAATATTACCCACTGGAGAAACAAACAATCAACATATTCAAATATAAAAAAGGAAGTATGTGGTTGCAACATATTACAATCACACACAAAGCAAGGTTGGATCTAAAACAAGGACAGTAACAATAGCACATTTTGTTTGTGCCAACACAGAAATGGAAATTGACTCCCCACCCCCAAAACAAAAGGCAAATGACACATTTTGCTAACACATCAGTGAACTGCTAAAAGTGCTATCAAATAAACTGTCCTAAAAATGTGTGCACACATTTACCACAGAACATTCAGTTTTATGCAATTGCCAGTCATGTCTACGTGTGACCAGCACACCCCTAGAGGTGTCTATGGGCCATCCAAAAAGGCTAACACCCCTGTGTCATTGACAATATAAGACATTTAACATCTCACTGAAATAACAGTAGAATAGTATAAAAAATTGTAACATTAGCACTTGTCATGACAGTTAATAAGGCTGTGCATCTGAGAAAGTAAAATGCCCTGACAAACATGCCTATGCCATCTGTAAACATCTAAGAAAGTACAGTTGTGTACACCTACCATAAATGTAGATATTCGAGTGTCTTCACTGTTGCAATCATAAATGTAGGGTGATCCTGCCGGCAGGCAGCCCGAGGTCGGCCAGAATTCCAAAGTCTGGGTCCGGCGTCGGCTGTACCAGCAAGTACCTTGACATCAGAACGCAGAGGTATAAAGCTGACAGCCGACGCCATCTTCTCCAGCCTTTCTTGTCCCAGATGTCAGAAGCCCCCAATAAACAAACCAAAAGGTGTCTAAAAAGGAACACAAATACACCACAAAAGAAGTGGAAGAGAAAACAAGCAAAAATAAGAGGGGACTGGTGGGAAGGAAACACCGACTGCAACAGTGAAGACACTCGAACATATACATTTATGGTAGGTGTACACAACTGTACTATGTTCTTCGTGTTTCACTGTTGCAGTCATAACTGTAGGGTAGAATCCCAAAGCTGTGAATGAGGGAGGAGGTTATGCAGAAGAAGGGGCAGCTAGAAGACCCTGCAAAACAGCAGAGGCAAAGCCTGCCCTAGACTTAGAATACAAAGGGAGATTATAGTGCTTAGAGAAAGTATGCACTGAACTCCAAGTGGCAGCTTCCAAAATGTCCTTGGTAGGAACTCCTCTGAGAAAAGCTGCTGAAGTGGCAGCTGCTCTAGTAGAATGACTTCTAACAGTACCTGGAATCTGTTTCCCATAGTGAGAGTAACAAAACCTTATTCCATGAGCAATCCATTTGGAAATAGTTTGTTTAGAAATAGCCTTACCTAGAGAACTGGAGGCATAAGAGATAAGCAATTGATCAGATTTTCTGAAATCTTTAGTCTTGTCCAGGTAAAATTGTAGTTGCCTGTGTACGTCCAATGAATGTAAGGTCCTTTCCCCTTTATTTTGAGGATTTGGAAAAAAGGTAGGAAGGTGAATAGTCTGATTTAGAGCCACTTTAGAAATCACCTTAGGCATAAATATAGGATTTGTCCTCAAGGAAACTCTGTCTTGGTGGAAGATAATGTATGGTTCCACAGCCATGAGAGCTTGCAACTCTGAAACCCTTCTAGCACAAGTCAATGCCAATAAGATAGCTGTCTTCCAGGATAAGAACTTGATATCCGAAGCCACAGCAGGCTCAAAAGGAGGCAAAGTAAGTTTCTCCAAAACATAATTAAGATCCCAAGCAGGAACAGGAGGAGTTCTGGGAGGTCTTAAATTCTTAGCTCCTCTCAAAAATTGTCTCACCAGCTGGTGAGAGAAAATGGGAGGATCAGTATTAAAATGAGCCGAGATAGCAGAAGCATGAATTTTGATGGAGGAAAAGGAAAGGCCTTTAAGCAGAAGGTCTGAGAGGTAAAGTAAAATGGAGGAAATATTAGGCAAAAGAGGATCAAAACCTCGATCCTGCATCCAAATACAAAATCTTTTCCATTTTGAAGCATAAGATTTTCTAGTGCTAGGCCACCTAGCTTCTAAAAGAACATCCAAAACTTGTTTGGGAAGAGAAGGAATCAAAGGCCCTTGAAGAGCCAAGCTGCTAGGCAAAGAGTCTTGATTTGAGAGTGTTGCATCTGACCCTGATGCTGGGACAGAAGAGAAGGGATCAGAGGAAGAATCCAAGGAGGTTCCAAGAATAGGTGTTTTAAAGTTGGATACCAAAACTGCCGAGGCCAATTTGGAGCTATCAGAATGATAGTCTTGGGTTTGTCCTGTTTTATTTTCAGTAACACCCGAGGCAGAAGAGGAAGAGGAGGGAAGGCATATCCCGAAAGATTCCTCCAGCTGAATGACAGAGCATCCACTTTCCAAGCTGTTGTGTGGAAGGACCTGGTGCAAAAGAGAGGCAACTGATGATTGAGATGGGATGCAAACAGATCTATTTGAGGACAACCCCAAACTGCAGTTATTCTGCTGAATAAGTTGGGGTCCAACATCCATTCGTGAGGATCCAAAAGATTTCTGCTTAGGCTGTCTGCTAAGAGGTTCTGATTTCCTGGAATGAACTGAGCTTGAAGATGCAGATTCAGATTTAGAGCTGTGTCCCATAAATTCATGGCTAGTCTGCAAAGGGGGTAAGAGTGAGAGCCCCCTTGCTTGTTTATGTACCACATGACTGTGGTATTGTCTGTACGAATCAGAAGAGGTCCTGGTTTCAAAAGAGTCTGGAATGCTAGAAGAGCATTTTAGACTGCCAACATTTCCTTCAAGTTGATGTGCCAGAGTAGTTGCTTCTTTGTCCAAGAGCCCTGCTGGCCAATGTCTAGAAAGTGAGCTCCACAAGCATAATCCGAAGCATCCATGGTTATGATCTGAGAAGGTTGAGGCAGACGGAAGGGATTTCCTTCGTTCAAAGCACAAGCCCTGGACCACCAAAGGAGCTCCTTTTGGAGGCAGGGAATCAGTGGAATCATTGTGTCTAGACTGTGGTAATGCTGAGACCATACACTCTTTAGGTACCATTGAAGTTTTCTCATATGAAGCCTTGCATTTGGAATCAACAGGATGCAAGAAGCCATGTAGCCCAAAGCCTGCAGGAATTTCCTTGCAGTGAGCTGAGGTAAAGTTGCCAAGGTTTTGAAAATTGAGGCCAGCTGTAATTGTTTTTCTGGAGTGAGGAAGGCCCTTTGCAAGCTTGTGTTTAGAAGAGCTCCCAAAAAAATCATTTGCTGAGAAGGGATCAAATGTAACTTTTTTGTGTTCACTGAAAATCCGAGTAGTAGGAGAAGACATTGAACAAAATCCAGATGTTGAAGTAAAAGGTCTTTGCTGTCCGCCTGAATAAGGCAGTCGTCCAGATAAGGGTAAATTTGAATCCCCTGGAGTCTGCAATAAGCTACTACTGGAGCCAGACACTTGGTAAAGATTCTGGGCGCAGTAGATAAACCAAAGGGCAGTACAGAGAATTGAAAGTGCCTTGAACCTGCCTTGAATCTGAGGTATTTTCTGCATTCCTGCCTGATGGGAATATGTAAGTAGGCTTCCTTTAAGTCCAATGTCACCATCCAGGCATCCTGGGAGAGCATTGGAAGAAGTTGTTGTAGAGTAAGCATCTTGAATTTTGGAATTTCCAGAAAGGTGTTTAATACTGAAAGGTCCAGAATAGGTCTCCACGAGCTTTGTTTTCTTGGGACCAGAAATAGTCTTGAGTAAAAACCTTTTCCCATCTGTGAAAGTGGAACAGGTTCTATGGCTCTCATGGCCAATAGAGCATCCACTTGATTTAAGGCCTCTGACCATTGATGTTTTGGCAGATCCGGCCAACCAATAGACCTTGGCAGAGTGTGAAAGTTGAATTTGTAACCTCTTAAAATCACGTCCAAAACCCATTTGTCTTGGGTAATATGAGTCCAATTTTGGTAGAAAAGAGAAAGTTTTCCTCCGAGAGGGGCTTCCAGGCAAAGAGGACCTGTAGCCCAACAGAGAGAGTCATTGGGTCTGCTTCCTTTGTGATTGAGATCTGTCTTCTCCCCTTCTAGGGGATGAAGCAGACCATTGTCTGGACCTGTAAGAGGCCTGAACCTGAGCCCGACCTCTAGAGCATCTATATCTTCCCCTTTGAGGCCTGTCAGACGTGGGAAAGGACCAATTTTTGGAGGGCCAATTTCTAGTAAATCTTAGGAGGCTGAACTTGTAAGAAATCTTTAACAGTCTGCATAGATTTCGCCTTATCCTCCATCTTTTTAATAACCTCCTCAGCTTTAGATCCAAACAGAACATCATGCTGAACAGGGGCATCTAACAATTTAGCCTTAACTTGCTCAGGCAAATTCTGCTCTCGAAGCCAAGCATGTCTCCTGATAACAGTACCAGAGGCTGCGGCCCTACAGGAAGCCTCCAAGGCATCAAAACCACAATGTAAACTATGTTTGCTAACTTGTTCAGTTGCATGCAATACATCCTGTAATTCCTTGTCCTCTGCACATGCAGGAAAGGTAGAAAGTTTTTGTTTTAAAACAGACAAAAGAAATTGCTGATACTTGAACATATGAAACTGGCAATTTAAAGCTCTAATAAAAAGAGTAGCAGAAGTATACACCTTTTTGCCCCATCTGTCCAAGGCACGAGAATCCTTTTCAGAGGGAATAGGATTTTTAGCTGAAGCGGCCTTAGCAGCCTTGGAACCCTGTGAAATAGTTTCAGGATCTGCAGAAGGGTTCTTGAACAAAAATTGATGGGAACCAGGGACTCTATAAAATCTATCCGGCTTAGAAGGAGCAGGCGGATAAGAGTCAAGATTCAGGTTAGCTTCAGAGAAAGCATCATCCACAATATCAAGAACAGGAGGAATAGCCAAAGGTCTGTGTTGTGGGAGAAGGAGAAATTCCCTAAGTCTCTTCTTGGAAGCAGAATAATCCTGACCTTCCCAATGAAAATGCTCTCTCATCTCATGCAAGGTTTCCCCAAAAGAAAAATCTTCAGGGGGAGAAGCAGAGGGAATAGAGTCCTCTGCATCAGAAGCCTCATAAGGAGGAAAAGTGTAATCCTGTTCAGAGGAAGAGACTGAAGACACAGAAGCCTGATCAGAGGAATCATAAGGAATATCCTGTCTAGGCCTTTTTCAGGAGGGGTGAGAACCCTAATCATAGTAAGCAAATCTTCAGCCATCCTTAATAATTGCTTTTGGGTCTTGGGAGCTGAATCCGAAGAAGCTTGAGAAGAAATCCTTGGCTTAACAGGAGTCTTTGACTTTGCCTTTGTCTTTGTAGTAATAGTGATATGAGAAGGCCTGAAAACCCCTTCAGAAGCCGGTACCTGCACAGCGGTTCCGGACCCATCTGAAGGAGCGATGTCCGAAGGTCCTGCAGCAGATAAAATACTGGGCCTAGTTGGCTCCCCATGGGAGTCCGTGTCGGCCATCGGTTCCGAAGTGGCTGACGACAGGGGCTGCAAAAGCACCTCACTGATGACCGCCAAACCCGAAGCTGGCTCCAGCTGCATAGAATCCGGTTTGGACCTCGGAGGCCTATCCTTGTCCTTGCACTTTTTGTGAATTCCGGTTGTCGGTAAAGTATCCGACGACATCCTGTAATTGAACCGTCTACCGAAATAATTCAAGGCCCAATCGTACCTACGCTTAATAGTACGAGAATTAAACCTGGCACAAAACCGACAGCAAGAAACGTCGTGGTCAGGGCCTAAGCAAGGAAGACAATAAGAGTGGAAATCTTTATGAGGTATTTGTTTTCCACACGATATACAGTTATTAACTTTTTCTGACATCGGAGGAGCAAGAAAAAAGTTTCCACAATGGGGTACTTAGCTTGAGAAGAGAAGAAGAAGACTTCGGACCGACGACAAGCAAAGCACGTTGTCCGGGAATCCGCCAACCAACAACTTGCGAGCTGCTTTCCACCGCACGGCAAGAAAGACTGGGAAAGATGGCGTCGGCTGTCAGCTTTATACCTCTGCATTCTGACATCAGGGTACTTGCTGGTACAGCCGACGCCGGACCCAGACTTTGGAATTCTGGCCGACCTCGGGCTGCCTGCCGGCAGGATCACCCTACAGTTATGACTGCAACAGTGAAACACGAAGAACATGTGCATACAGATAAAAGTAGCATTTGTTAATGCATATATATGTGTGTGTGTGTGTATATATATATATATATATATATATATATACATACACACACACATATATATATATATATATATATATATATATATATATATATATATATATATATATATATATATATATATATATATATAATATTTTAGTGACATTTGAGTATATCAAGTATATAGCTGAAAAATGCAAGCATACCTTATTGAGATCAGTAGTCTTCTGTGCAAATAAATCCCAAAGTAATATCTTCTTCTGTGTTGTCCACATAAACAAGTATCCTCATCTTCAGGTTCCCTAGCTACATGGTTCCTTTTTTATAATGTATATTCAGGGCTATGAGCAGAGTTTAGATGCAAATGAGGTGTGAACTTATTAGAACTGCTGAATCCCAAAACCTTGGCTCCATGTTGCAAATGTAAACATAGTGCAGGAACTTCCTCAGTGTTTGATGCTAATGGATTGCAACTGTAAATGATTACTGCCAGGGAGAAAGAAAACACAACAACAATCCAAACTCCCTTTCCTCCAGTGGGTGTGTCAGCCAGGTCACACTTACAAATTATTGAAATAATTGTATCAAGGTTTTAAATGTAAGTAAGCAGCATATATTTCACAGTTTCTGTTCAGAAACATACAATCTCCCCTTCATTTCTTGACAAATGTATATTGTTGCCATTTAATATCCTCACACATTTTAAGGACAATGGTATAGAATGCCTTATGGACTGGATATCTCAGATTACTGGAAAATAAGAAAAGCATTAGCAACAAGCACAAGATAAGACAGTGCTGCATGTATGCAAGCAATAGTCATAAATAGTTGTGTGATCATTCAGTGCACTACACCTGAAATTAATACATGTAGAAACAGCTATCATTTGTTCTGTTAATAATGTGGATGATGTTGCAGTTCCTTGTATGCAGAATGATTTTCATTGTCGGCTGCAAAGCTGTTTCTGTGGCGAAGAGAGATAAAACACCCTTAGTGTGTTGTGAATGCTCATTGGAGTGAGAGTTCAAATCCAGACCTGTGTAAAAATATTTCATGTGTACCAACATACATTTTGTAGTGCTGCTTATTTAATAAAGGTCTTTTATTCCTTTCAGTGCTGGTGTTTGCATGGTACACAGCTTAGTACAAACAGGGGAAATAGAGAAATGCAATAAATGTCATGTTTAGCATAGCTTACCTTGTTTCTGCGATGCTTAGCAGTGCACATAACTGTGGCCCACACAGAAAGCAGGCAAAACACCTGCAGACAGGACACAGACATTCTAAATGTCAAAAAAGATACATTGTTGCAGTTTTTGCTTAACATCACAAAACATCGCTATGAGATGTTGTGTGGAAATTAACAAGTTTCCCCAACACCTGCAGCCATTAAACACTGGCAGAGAGGAAGCAGACAGTCAACAATTTCAAAATAGATACATTCTATTAATTTTGTTGGGCATCGAGCAAACACGCTAAGTGGTGTTGTGTGGCAATTAACACACAAAAGTTAAGAATGAACAGACTTATGTCACTGTTATTTAACTATTCCTGTGGCAGCAGGTGTAAGTATAGGGCTATGATACAGATGGTCCTGGATTCTAATACAGGAAGTGCAACATACTTTTACTGCTCTGACAGTTCAGGTTTATAGTAATGAACAGGAAAATATCCAAGTGTTATTCCAATACTGCTGTGGCAACAGGTGTAAGTGTAGGACTGCCATACATGTGGTCGTGGATTCTAATACAGGAAATTCCAAACATTTTTACTGTTGTTCTAGTTCACATTATATTAAACATCACTTATCAATTTATACATACTTAGAAGCAGTGGAGTTGATATGAATTATAGGTATGAGGGATAAGGCACCTTTACTGTGACTTGAAGGTTCAGATGTATGACTGAGGGTATACTCTCTACTATGTTTCTATAAATATAATTCTGCTATCTGGACTTGGATAGCCTTCACACTTTAATAAGACACATACACAAATGAATGTATATACAAGGACCTTCTCAGGTCACACACATACATGGCTAACACCTCAATTTGTCATCTGTATTTTATTTTGCTTTTGCTGCCTGTTCTTAAAAGTACTCAATTGCATTTATTCTCCTACATTTATTACTGCTTGTTAGTAGCCTAATTAAATTGTAACTGTTATTCTAAGCCTTTTGATTTAAGTATTGGGCTTCAGGCCAGTCGTTTTACATTAAGAAGGTTTGTGGTCTGCACTCTTGTGGCAGGACAGGTATTTTACATCCTTCTATGTTGGGAGTTTCTGACTGATGGCTCAGTGTCTGTTATTCTAAAAGTCTCTTTTTTCTGGTTTAAGCACTTGGGCTGCAGGCCAGTTATTTTACATTAAGAAGGTTTGTGGTCTGTACTCTTGTGGGAGAAGAGGGTAGATTCTGCCCTTCTGAGCTGGGAATTTCTGGTTAATGGCTTATTGTGCTTTCTTATTTGAACTGTTTCTTTCTGAAATTGGTGCACCTTGTTTGCTGTAGCATAAACTAGATTCAGACTTGCTGAATCTAGCTTTGTTTGTATAACTTCAGCACTAATCCAAGCCATCTTTTTTTTGGAGAAGGTTCCCCTACACCCTATTGGCAGGAGTGTACAGCTAGAACTTGTCTGATAGAAGGCTGCTGGAACAGGGCTTAGTTTTGAGTTTTTTTATTGGTTAATTTGTTTAAATCTGTTTGCTCATTTGCTACGGTTATATTTAAAAAAAAAGTTCTAGCTTGTTTTCCCACCTTTCCTTTTACTAGAGTAGTCCAGATACAGATTTGCTGTATTCAGGACTGTATTGTAGTTTCTGGGTTCCCCAGACCTTTCTGTGTTAGAGGGAAGCCTCTCAGCTTATCAGTGAGAGTGGTAAGCAGTAGGTAGCCTATCTGCCACAAGAGGAGTGGTTTCTAGCTCCCTTTCAACTTTCTGCTTTAAAAGCCCATGTTTGCATGGGTTTGCATACTGTGCAGTGTCACTAAGCTAGGGTAAACTATTACCAGTGCCAGCAAGTCTGCTCTTCAATTTTTCCCTTAGATCTTGCTAGTGATCTTCTCTCTTGCATTTAACTAACTTATTGACCTAGCACTTCATCTGGCTTCTTGTAGCAATTATTGTAGCACACATAAGTGCTAACAACACTAAACATCCTATAAGGAAACAGCTCCAGTACTTATTAATAATGACCATCCCTCCTGGCATGTCTAAAGGTCAGTTCCCTGTGCTTTCTCCTATTAACCTGGTGAACTTGGGCATTCTGAGGCAGTGTAGCAACTGCCTCATGTACACAGACAGCCCTCTCCTCTTACCTCCCAACATTCAGACTTGTGAGAGATGCACTTATATATCCAAACTGGAAGACATGCACTCTCCAGCCAGGACCAGAATAGCTGGTCCTGAGGAGACGGTCAACACCTGTACCACACCACATGGAGCACATAGCCCTCCAGAATTCCCACCATCACAGCCCTCACATAAAAACACAAACCACACACCCATCTTCATGGAGGCTCTCAATAGAAATCTACCCAAACAGCAGAGACCTCCAAATCAGAAATGCACTTGACCACCACAACACAGCACAAATTACAAGGCACATAGTTCACCTACACAGTGTGTACCTCACCCTAAGCCCTTAAGGCAAAACAGCTTGCTCAGTACACTAATTATAGGTGACTCAATAGTGAGGCACACTGATGCCCCACTCACTAGGTTGAATAAGGAGAACTTAACAATCAGCTATCTGTTTGATGCTAGGATCCGACACAGAACACATGCACTCAAGTTACTCCACAACAAGTACAAGTATGACTCTGTCATTGTCCATGTGGGTGTGAATGACCTGAGACGCCCCTCCCTAGACTACATGAAAAGAGACATGGAGAAGCTCTCGGATTATGTGGCCCAGGCAGGTATGACCCTAGCCCTGAGCAGCATCCTACCATCAGTTCTGGCTAAGTTTCTGGTGACAGTTTAAGGGGATCCAGTATCTGTCTGCTTGGGACGACATGATTGACAGACCTCGATGCTTTGCCAGAGATGGCCTGCACCTGTCACCCCTAAGTTTCCGCATACGGGCTAAGGCTTTTGCCACCCCTATTGTGCCTTTTTAGGCAGTGTTCCAAAGACCAAATTACCATCATAACAGCTATGAATAAATGCAGTCTGAGGGTCATGCTCAATGCTAGAAGTCTAAATCTCAAGATGCACTCACTCGAAGCATGGAGAACATTGACATTTGTGCTGTAACGGAGACATGGTTTAAAGCAGCAGAAAGCACTCCTGTGCTACCAGGCTATAACTCATTCCACACCTTTTGGCCCCAGAACATGGACCAAAACTTCATAGGTGGTGGCGTCTCCATATTCATAAAGGATATGCACAGCTCCAGACTAGTAGCCCAGCATAACACATCAGAGATACTTCAGGTACAACTAACAGTGGGTAAGATGGCGATTCAGGTCCTAGCTTGCTATAAGTCCCCAGCCATGTCCTAAGACTCTCACTCCATGTTCCTAAGCACCCTGGAAACACCCTGGGTGACTTCAACTACCCTCCATCAACTGGGAAAACTACTCATGCACCAATACACTTGTCCAACGCTTCCTGGAATTCATTAATTCCAATGCACTGGACCAGCTCATTCTTACCCCCACTAGAGGAAGCAACATCCTTGTCCTGGTTATTACTAACATAGGCAACCATTGCTCAACACCAATAGTCAATTCCTCCCTGGTTAGATACGACCACAAACTAATTACCATGCAAATCCACATCTCACCCACACTACCAGCAAAGGTAACCACCATGAAAAACTTCTCCAAAGCTGAATTGGGTGCATGAACACCAAATCATACACCAGTTCACTGTACGAACATATATAAATGCATGGAACTAACCATACCCAACAGAAAGATGCTCTCTCCCCAAAAAAGGAAGCCAATCTGGTGGTCCCCTGCCATTAACAAACTCTACAACAGAAGGAAGAAACTATTGCAGAAAAAGGTGAAGTCCCAAGACTGGAAAAACTCCCTTATTAGCCTCAACAAAAAGTTGAGATCCCTCATCATAACCTTTAAAGCTAGCTATGAAGGCAGAATTGCGGCAGACACTAAAAACAACCACAAAGCCTTCTACAGTTATATCAAGAATCTCCATGACAATACCCAGATTTGCTCTGTGTTACTGCACAATGGTACCTCGTATACTCAGCCAACAGATATTGCCAACATACTGGATGACAGATTCAGTACCGATTGTACACTTCTCCCCCCCCAAGGACCAATCACAATACCAGGAGAATGCCAGGCACCCAGCATTACTGCAGCACAGGTTAAAGCTGCATTGTCCAAGGCCAAGAATACAGCTTCCATGGGACCCGACAATATCCATGGCTGTGTTCTTTATGAACTACAAAGTGAAGTGGCACCACACCTGTGTGCCCTGTTTAATCACAGCCTCACCTCAGGCTTTGTCCATACAGAATGGCACACTGCTACAGTCATCCGTCTCCATAAAGTAAAAGGGGAGTGATTACAGACCCTGGGAATTATTGCCCCATTAGCCTGATGAGTCTGATATGTAATGCTATGGAGCGCATCATCATGGACCTAATTAACAAGGATATAGGTGAATCTCCAAACTCTGGATCCCATGCAATTTGCTTTTGTGAAGGGTAGATCATGCCTGCTCAACCTGGTTGATTTCTGTGAGTCAGTCACCAGAGCTGTGAATGAGGGCAAGGCAGTTCAAACAGCCTACCTCGATCTGTCCAAGCCCTTTGATACCATTCCCCACTCAGGAATTATTGATAGACTTACCAAACTAGGCATCAACACCTATATTACTAGGTGGGTTGCAAACTGGCTCACAGATAGAACCCACAATGTGAAAGTAGCAGACTCAAAGTTAGACTGCCAACCAGTCACAAGTGGAGTCCCACAGGGATCGGTCCTGTGTCCCCTCCTGTTTTGCATCTACTTCTCAGAAGTCCAGGCCAACACGGAGGGACTATGGCTGATCAAGTTTGCCTACAATTGCAAGCTGGGAGCCATTATTATCTCCCCAAGTGATGTAGACATCCTACAGGAAGGCCTCACTGAGACCGACGACTGGTGTCGAAACCATGGCCTTAAGCTTAATGCCAAAAAATCCGTTGTTATTCCCACTAATTACCACATTGATGGTAGCCCACTGAACACTGAAGGTGTTATAAGAGATCTGGGGACACAGGTTGACAGCAACCTCTCCTTTGACCACCACATTGCCACTGTGGTCAGAAAGTCCTTCTATGTGACACATCTCATTACCAAGGGTTTTGCATCCAGGAAGAAAGAGGTCAACATCTCTCTCTACTCTTCCCTCATTAGACCAGTCATCGAGTATAATGCCCCATTTGGCATGTACCTCACTAAACACCTGCAACAGCTGGAAAGGCCACAAACGTACCTCACAAAGAGGATACTAGGCCTTAAACACATGCCTTACATGGACAAACTCCAGCTTTTCTCTGTCTCATATCATCTACTAAGAGGCAATTTCTGCTTGACTTACAAAGCCATGTCTGACCCAGCCCTGTTAGAAATGTTACACCTAAAGATATCCTAGTCCCTCCACACCACAAGCTCCAGGGACCTCAACCTCATTACCACAGTCAACACAAAATGCTGGAGGGAGAGATTCATAACCCAGAGACTGCCCATGCTCTGGAATAGACTTCCCATACATGTCAAGCAGGGACCCTCACTGGTCCTTTGAGAAATCTTGATGAGTGGATGGGAAGTAGAAATTCACTCCAGGCATCACTCCAGTGGCTCTACTTCATAGAGGCACCAGGAACTAATGGTGACATGATGCCAGGGTACTTCTGTAGGCTAGGCTTGTAAAGGCTCCAGGACAGTTGGCCTAGTACACACCTATGAACTATGCCTGACAAGCACTTCTGGGCTAAAGATGAAAAACACTGCTGTGGAAGAAAATGCTTTGTCCCTTATGCATAAGTTTGAATCCCACACTGTAAGAGTCAATTTTAGCAATGTATAAAGCCAAACAAACATGTCATGTTATGAAATGTATGCCTCCAGTGCATGTCTGCAAAGTTAAATCACCTAACAGTTACAGCAGCAGACACCCCTCAAACTGATGTCAAGTGTCAGATTGACATTCCAGTTTCAAAAATTGCTTTCCTCTTTGTTTGGCATTGCTACTCTCCACTTAACATCGTGCAAGCACAGTTGGCATCATTGCTTAGGTTTGTGCACTACCAGCAAACATGATAACAGGAAATGGTGGGAAATCATTATTTGCTGTTGCACTGCTTTGGGAATAGACATTTCTTGTGTTAGAGGGGAAGGTGCCCAATTTAGGGCACAGTGGTGGGGTGTTGTGGTGTCTAGAATATTTATTGGACTCCTGGTAAAGGGCCACAGCCAACCGCTTTTGCAGGGGGACTGTTCTGGCTCCCAGTAAAAGTCTAAGGCTTGGAATAGTCTGGCCAAGGCTGGATTCAGTGCATGTGGCATCCCATGCACTGGAGAACAGTGCAGGCACTACTTCAATGACCTAAAAAGGTGGAAGAGGCATACAATGAACAGGTGGTTGCACGAGTTTTGAACTAGCAACATCCCACAGTTGTGGAAGTATGCTAATAAGGATAATTTATAATCCATAGAAAGCTAAATATAGGCAGGACTGGTATGCACAGAGCTCTTCTCTTCTTTTCTTTTCACAGCTAATTCTGAAATGGCAGAAAATAGGCAGGCCCATGCTGATCATCTATAGTGACTGAGGGAAGCAAATTGTATGTATGTGGCACAAGAGAAGTATTATTGTAGCTTTAAAATTTAAAGAAAAATGTTTTGCTTTTCCATAGAATAGTAGCAAAGTAAGTATGTATATCCTAACTGTATAAGCAAGTATGCACGGATCAGTCTTTAGCACAAACTAAGTTTAGGAGTTAAGTGTAAGACTGAAGTGTAGTCAGAGGTTCTGGGTTCAAATATCATAAGTAAAAAAATATACAATACTGCATTTCTTTAATAATATTACATAAATTAAATTCCACACCCTCCTGTTAACTGTAATCTGTATAATTGGACCAAGCATATGTGCAATATCTGCACATTGCATGGATTAATTTGAGCAATCTATAATGATAGTTTGTGGTTGTTAGGAAGTATACTTAAATGTACAACTTTAGATAAAATAGTTGTATCATTGTGTTAATGCATAGCATGTCACATAAGATGGTACTAATTTTATCTCTTTTTTTTCTCTTATCCAAACCTTTATCTCTTTTTTTTTTATTTTCTATTATGTGTCATCAAAATGTCTCCATGTCATCCATCTGTAAGAAGTCACTAAATGCTTCACAGAACAGGGAGGTAGGCCATCCCCAGTGGCTCAGCCTGTCCCTGCTTTACAGGCTCCAGCACAGATGCCCAGCACATCTAATACCCAACCTGGAAGTGCTGCCTCTGCTGCCCCTGCACTACCTGCATCCTCAGGTAGCATTACCCCAGCAGCTGGTGCTGTGGAATCCTCTGGGACTACTGGCAGAGGTGGGGATTTCATCACTCACCAGGAGATGCCAGAGTTGGTGTGTAGGTTCATGCACAGCACCACTGGTGTACACCTACGGTGGATAGAGAGGCTGCTCTCCCTCTTGGTCCATAGGAGGAGGAGATGTCAAGCACTCCAGCAGCCAGAAGACTAAAGGGACGGTGATTATAGTCCTGTGGGTAACGACTAAATTTTCACTGTCCCCGTGTTTGATGGGCATGGCCTTGCATTGTTCCCTCTCTCACCCTAATCATGGTGTCCCCAGCCTTTTGTGTTCCTCACCATCCCTGTGTCTTGCCTTGTTTGTTGCTTCCTCACCTACCCCAACTTACCTTACCCAGAAATACCAATGTCCCTTACCCAGCATTCCTCTCTTACTGAAGTATTAAAAAAAAAAGGGTAATCTGTCCCACAAAAAAAATATTGTGACATACATAGGTCTCCATTTCACACACATAGGTTCATAGGTGTGTACTAGGCTAATGGGCCTGGCTCATAGGATTACCCTGGCATCATGCCACCCGACCTTAGTTCCCAGTAACTCTGCTGAGTAGAGCCACTGGAGTGATCCCTGGGGTGAATTTTCTATTTCCCATCCACTCATCAAGATTTCTCTTGAAGAGAGACAGTGAGGTGCTCTGTTTGACATGTATGGGAAGTCTATTCTGAGCATGGGCAGTTTCTGGGTTATGAACCTGTCCCTCCAGCACATTCTGTTGATTGTGGTAATGAGGTTGAGGTCTCTGGAGCATGTGGTGTGGAGGGATTGGGATTTCTTTTGATGTAACATTTCTAACAGAGCTGGGTCAGACATGGCTTTGTAAGTCAAGCAGATATCGCCTCTAAGTAGGTGATATGAGACAGAGAATAGTTGGTGTTTTTTGAGTCTGTCCATAAAGGACAAGTGTTTAAGGCCTAGGATCCTCTTTGTGAGGTACTTTTGCGGCCTCTCCAGTTGCTGCAGGTGTCTAGTGAGGTACATGCCAAGTGAGGCACTGTACTCGATGATTAGCCTAATAAAGGAAAAGTGTCATTAGTGTAGTTTGAAGATTAGCGAAAACTGGAGATGCATACAGCAGGCTTGGAAGTAAAGAGGGTTGTTGCCATTACCTTCTGCTGCAGTATACCAAAAGACCTGCTCTCAGTGTAAGTGACTGGTTGCTCTGAGAAAAGGCTGTGAGCAGATATTTTGGAATCAGGTCCCTGTAATAAGCCTGTTTATAGACAGGCCTTACACCAAAGTAAGTCACTTACACTGAGAGCAGGTCTTTTGGAATCAGGGCAGACTTACAGAGAGCAACTCTCTTGGAATCCGGCCCATTGCTGGCTTTATAAAGTAGCCTTAATTTGCAGTGGTTTTTTTCGACAACAGTTTTCAAGGTTTGGTCATATTAAGTTTGTTATATATGATAACATCCAGTAACTTAGTATGGGTGATGTGTTCCATGTTTGTGTTGTTAAATGAGATTGTATTTATTGCAGTGCTAATTGGTGGGAAGTTACTAGACATAAGATAATTATCACGTTGTTCAGGATTTCAGGGAATAAGGATGATTAGGAAGGTGGCAAAGGCGTTAAATATTGCTTGTTCATATTTGCATTAATAATTCCAAAACCATGCTACATGCAAGATATCAGATTTCATTTTAAAGAATAAATGATGGCAACCTCTGTTGAATGCAGCCAAAGAGATATTGAATATTATTTGTATACTGTTTATTTGTACTGTAATAATTTTCAAATTTCTCTAAATATCTCAAAATTAAGACAACACAGACAGAACTGCATAGCCTCATATAAAAGCTCACAGCCGTATGATGAAAATCCTGCTGGCAGTATGCGTCTTTGCTTGAATAGTTACTGAGATATCATAAGCTGTTTATACAACATTATAAAATTAATATTCACTGCCTTTATTTTGGCTTAAAAAAATCTAGTTTAAAGCATCAAACTGAATAAATGCCACCAATGTAAAGACTAATCTATCTTGAATGGTTTACCATTTACAGTTTTCTAGTAACACTTATGGTTCCAGTGGTATGAATATTTGCTTGAAAGGCGTATCACTGTAAGGTGATAACGTCATTTTTTTAAAGGCTCAAGCCACACCCAGTGGGAGTTAAAGGTACACACTTAAGAGAGCTGTAATAGAGGGAATGAGGTAAGATATTATTTAATCAGTGGTTTAAAACTATTCGTTTATTAGAGTTTTATTTGTATAGGGATACTATTCCAGAGTTTAGCAATGTTTTGGGAGGGGAGCGGGTCTCTTGCAGTATTATTTGACTTCTTTGTGAGTGGTAAGAATTTGTTACTAGAGCGGAGGTCCATTGCTGGATAGTAGGGCAGTAATAAGTTTTGTAGTGCAAGGCATTTTTTCTGAATGATGAATGAGTCTGTACACCGTAGTTAGTTGTGAGTATGTTAGGTAGTTGTGTAGTTATGCCAGTTTAATTGCTTTAAACTATGACAATGGTGGGTCCTATAAGAAAGATTGGGACACATTTAGTTATTATATTGTAACAGGAAGCAAGTTTTTTATTTAAGTATTGTTTAAGTTTGTTAGGATAGAAGCAGCATATAAGAGAGTTGGCAATAAGAAGGTGGTGGCTAGAATTTTTCTTGCAGTATCTGTTAGAAATCCACTGATTCTATAAAGGGAGCCTAGTTTCTGGTGTGTAGATTTAATGGTGTGCAGTTTATGCTGGTCATATTTGAGAATATTTCAAAATATCGTCTATTATAATGCCTAGAAGTTTACTGTGAGTTAAATTTCAATGACAGTATTAGTTCCTAACTTTATGGTAAAATATTTTTTTTGATTTGGCAGCTCTTTGAGATAAATAGCATTAACTTAATTTTCTTGGGGTTCAGTAGGAGGTTTGATTCTTTAAGACAGGTTTCTACAGAGGAGAAAGATTAGGAGAACATCTTGGTCCTTATTTATTGTTGAGGCTGTGCATATTAAAGTTGAGCTATCTGCATACTGAACTAAACTAGCATGGTGCGGGGAGGTGTGGAGGTTATTAATAAATATATTAAACAGGGGAGGACCCAGGATAGAGCCCTGAAGGACACTTGTAGTAAGTGGTTGAAAGGATGAGTAGGTTTGTTGCCATTTAGTGACTTGTTGCCTTCCAGATAGGTAACTAAGACACCCCAACAAAGAGTATTGTGAAAGTCATATTGAGGAGAGTCGAATGACCACTTGCTTGTACGAGGCAGTATCAGATGCCTTTGACAAGTCTAAGAACATGGTGGACACAAGCAGACCATCATTTCTATGGTCAGTTTATTATATTGGTAACATGTAGTAGAGCAGTAGTGGTGCTATGCTGGGGCCTAAAGCCACGTGTTTCTGACAGCAGGCTATTTCATTTTTGGTATTGCATCAGCTGCATATGGATGCCTTTCTCTAATATTTTGCAGAGGGGGAGAAACTCGCTATCAGTCTTTAGTTATTAAACTCTGTAGATGTGCCGCCTTTGTGTAGTGGTATGATACAGGATTTTTCCCACAGTGTTGGGATGTATCTTTCTGCTATGGACCTATTAATTAGTATGGACACAGGAAAGGCTATGACTTTTGTGGCCATTTTCAGGTAGTCTGATGGCAGTTTCTCTACAGCTCTGGAAAGAGTTTTTAGTTTAAGGAGCAACTTCATTATGGGTGATGTGGTTACTGGACTAAAATTGAAGAACTGTGGGGGTTTTGGCTGGACAGGGTTACAGAAAAGGGGTCAGATGTATTAGAGTCTAAGAGAGATAAAATTGATTGTATAAAGTAGGAATTAAACTGTGTGGGGATAAAATCTGTCATATTGTTCATTTTGGAGAGGCAGTGGTGGTCTTGCCATGTCAGGGTGGAGTACTTTATTTAGTGATGACCAAAAAAGTTTTGGGTTGTTTTGATGTTTGTCTCGTAGGTTGGTATAGTATGTTTGCTTGTCCTGTTTATCATGGAGCTTTGTAAGGTTTCTAAGATGCCTAAGTTGCTGGAAAGCATTTTGAGTTCTATTTTTATACAAATTGTTCCAGGTCTTATCCCTTTTTATCATGAGATTTTTTTGTTTCTTTTATTAGCCATGGTGTAGAGTGGACTTTACTCTTTTATTATGAACTGGTACTAGATTATTTAAGGTTTATAAGAATATGCTATTAAAGTGTTCTGTGATGCCCCACTACTGGCCCAGTAATCAAGGAACCTCAGTCCTTACCACTGGCAACAATGGAGGATGTACACTGGGAGGATGTCAGGTCCACACACAGTATTTCCAGATGCAGCTCTCTGCATCAAGTGCAATTTCCCTTAACATCACACAGAGACACAGTCAGTCTGGGGCTGGTTTCTCCCTCTTTCTCCTGATCCCCAATAAGACTCTCCACTGGCACAACTATAGAGTTGAAATCTCAGGTGAGTGCCCAAGCCGAGACCTCTGTCACCCTCTCTGTCCAACCAGTGCTTTGTGTCCCTGCCCAAGTAGCTGACACACGCACTCTTTGAGGTTTGATTTACACACACACACACACACACACACACACACACACACACACACACACACACACACACACACACACACACATACACACACCTGGGAAAGGCTGGCACAGGTTTACTAGCTATTGCCCCCTTTTGCCCAGACTATAAGGTAGTTATAACTGCCACAAGCCAGCTCTTTATCAGCTATTTTAAGGCCCTTAACAAAGGGTGTCCAATCTTACTGTGTAATGTTACTATCAATACAAATGGTAGTTTGACCAAGAGCAAGGCTATTAGGAGTAGCCTACACAATATCACCAAATAAATATGGAAATGACTCTCAGAACTTAAATATCTTTACAAAGATCAGCCACAATGAAAGGCTTAAATATATTTAATAATAAATATTAAAAGAACAAGAAACACTCACTATATATTTACAGTGACAGCAGACTTCAAAATCACAGAAAATATTTAAAACAACATTGCAGGACAGTCTCAAATAAATAAAGAAAAAAGTATCTAAGCTAAGCTTTGCTATATTCCTGACTATCTAAGAGAATTACTATACCCTAGAAACTTACTGAGAGCAACAAGGCAGATGTGGTGAATTGATCTTCTGTAGTTGTCAGGTAAAAGATAGAATACAAAATGCTCTCTCTCTCTCAGAGAGCTCTTAAATTAATATCTCAAATATTACTGCTTGGATAGCTTGAAGAATGACATGATTTCTTGTCATCTGACTCTATCCCAGGTTGAACCCTCACTGCTGAAAGCTAGCAGTATTTAGCATCCACCTGTGAAAATACATAGACAATGGCTTTTCCTCAGATCTGTGCAGATCCTGGAAGTCATAAAACAATAAAACACTTCCAAGACAATACAGAAAACCTCTCACCAAAGACATTGTGTCTGTTGCTGCACTGAAAACTGAAAGATAACATATTTTTATTGCGTGGCCATAAGTAATTTCATTTTCGCTATTTTTTTTAAGTTAACCTTCTATATTCCAGTTTCCAATGTTAAAAAATATACATCTAAACAATAGTGCTGATAAATTTCTGTTCTATTCCAGTAGGGCATGCTGTGGTTACATTTTAAGCACTTTACAAAAACCTTTTCAACACACACTTCTGTACCAGCGGTTTGATATATACCTGACATACAGTTCTAATACATTTGTAACAAGTATCTTATATGAATCATGTTGATATTTACAAATGACACATAACCATTTACAAAATTTCAGACAGCTGTGCTGGCAGTATTTCCCTTTGTCACAATTCGATATAAATCATGTTGATATTCACAAATGGCATATAATTATTTACACAATTTCAGATAGCTGGGCTGGCAGTACCTCCTTTTGTGACATGTTCTGCAGCAGTCTCTATCGACATTGTTCTTAGTACATTCCAGTTATATTGTTTTAGTATTTCATTGAAAATATCTTTAATGAGATTGGTTATATTTCATACTTGATTATAGATAATATGGCACAGAGGGATAAAGCCTTGATTATTATGCACATATCTGGGGATCACTTAGCAGTCTCTGAAGGAGCCAAATGGGGGTAGGAAAAAGATTAGGGGATGACCCTGCTCATTCCTCTTAGGGTATAAAAGGATGGACACATGCCTGGTGTATTAAGGCTTCTTAGTGAGAGGAGACATATGCCTCACATGGGTGAAACATCTGTGTGCTGACATCACTCCTGAAGATACCAGTCTATTACAATGCCAACTGCATACTCAGCTCCAGAGGTATCACTGGGCATGTGTTATTAAAGAATGTAAGGCATGAGAAAAGGATTGCTTCACTGCATGGATGATGGCAGTGTTCCTACTGTGCTCAACCTTTGCCCAGAAGTGAATGAATAAGAAGTTAATGAGAAATTAGTCTGTTGTGCCTGGGGGATTGTATAGATCATTAGGTTCATAGATGCATAGGTTAGTACTAAGCTAACTGCCCTTGAGAGCCATTTTAAGCTTAGCCAATTATCCCATGTGAGACTCAAACCCTGCACCTTCTGTGTGTAAGGCAAACACCTTAACCATTAGGTCACCCTCCCTGAAAAGGAAAATTTGATGATCAGTGCAGAGTGTAGCAAAAAAAAAATAAAAAATAATGATTTCTGTTTTTAGACACTGATGATGCCTCATCTTAAATACTGTGTGCATGTTTGTAAGATACTCAATGAAAGGGAAGTCATATTAGTGGGTATACCTCTAATATGACTTCCATTTTAGTGGGTATACCTTTACAGGCCACGGTGGTGCAGCGGTAAGTGTTGTTGCCTCACAGCAAGAGGCTCTACCGTTTGATTCTCAGCTGAAGTACCTTCTGTGTGGAGTCTGCATGTCTTCCCCATGGCTGAGTGATGTATAAAGACATGCAGGTAGGTGCGTGCATGAATGGGTGGGCCTTCTTTGAAGGTTGGGCATCAGGCTGGCACCTCTGCACCGTAAAAATCCACTGCCAATCATTAGCAGACTGGAGTTCCACTGTGGTGACCCCTAACTGGGAAAAGCCAAAAGACATTACTTTATTAGTGGGTATACCTCTCAACTGTCAAGATTTTCACAGAAAGTCTAGATTTTTGCCTCATATTTACAGTCTGTTCCTCATAAACATTTTGGTATTGTGACAAATCGTTGAGAATTAAAATCACAAAAGAATGTCAGGCATTTAAAGTTTCATACTTCATTCTCTTTAGAAATGTCATACTATTGCAAAACCTGTCATTTTATCAACTTTCTAAGTTTGTAAAAGCAATATTTAAAATTGTCCCTATTTTGGGCCTTTATCCTCCTATTACTTATGACTGTCCAGACTTTTTGCTTTAAGAGGTTGAGAGATATACATACATACATGCATACATACGTACATACAAATATTTCAAGCATGGGCATTAATGCCCTTCTAGCTTTCCAAGATACCAAAACACTTGTTCCCATAAGTTTCCAGGCTGTTCTTAAAAATATCTAAAATAGTACTTGTTTTAATGTAATTTGGTAGTCTGTTCCATGCATCAGCTACTCTGTCAGAGAACCATTAGTACACTTCTCATTCCTATAGAATCTTTTACATAGATTGATGATTCTCTAGTACTTTTTGATACCCCCAAACATTCCCAGAGGTAGTTGTCTCTAAATGCCCTGTATACCTGAATTAGATCTCCTCTTAGATATCTGTAATGGCACGGTACAAGTTCAGATATTTTAGTCTTTCATAATAATGTAAATTTTCATATCCATGCATGCTCGTGGTATATTTTTACTGTACTCTTTCCAGTTTATTCATGCTTGTTTTCTTATAGGGTTTCTATATTGTTGTTCCAGACTCACGTTTGGGTCTAATGTATTGTAACGTATTGTAACTAACAAACAATGACTTCATCATTTTTGATTTCCTAGACTTTATAAATCTTTTTATGCAACCTATATCTCTATAACTATCATTAACCAATTGGTTGATATGATTAGAAAACCTCATAGTTGAATCTACCCATATACCCAGGTTCTTAAATGAGTCCACAGTTTCAATCACTGTGTACTGTATTAAATATTCACCTTTCAATTTATGTCTCCCAAATCTCATATGCTTAGTTTTTGATGTATTTATCAGCATATTATTTTCCTGTGTCCAAGTGGTCAATTTAGTCAAGTTATTTTGCAGACATGTCTTATCTGTAACACATGTAATCAGTTTACCCAATTTCACGTCGTCTGCATATAGACTGCAGAATATCTCAGATGAAAAAGTTACGTCTGTAAGATATATCTAAACAAGTAAGGGCCTAGGACAGATTCCTGTGGGACACTAACTGTAACCAAGGATTTTACCTGTCCATTTGCTGTATGATACTTGCCATGTCCTATTTGTAAGCAATGCAACTATTCATCTTACCAAGTTCTACTAATCAATGCCTAGTTCTACTAATTTATTGATCAGTGTCTTATGTATGGCTCTCTCAAATGCTGAAGTTAAATCTATATAAATTACATCACAGTACAATTTTTCATTCATAGCTATTATTAATTATGTCATAGAACATCATTTTACACTTGGTAATAGATCTATTTTCTTTCTTTTTTTTTTTGAAAAAGTTTTATTAAAGTTATTACTGAAGCATGCAATTGTTAACATAAAATTGAATATTTTTTGTAAAACATTAAATAAAAATCAAATTTCAAATATAACAAATAAAAAAGATAATGAACTATATACAAAGATGTTCACTGTGCTATTAATAAGTAAAACTATTTAGATCAAATGCATATGAGCTAACTAATGAAAACCTGTTATTGATTTTCTAATAAATCAGTTATATTCAACCATTGGTTATATTTTGCTGTGTTCCTAGAGGATCTAGATTTAATTGTTAATGATTCTAATCTGGATACTTCCAAGAGAAGATCTTTAAATTTTTGAAAAGAAGGAGATTGTGATGATTTCCAATTTCTAGTTATTTCTTTCCTGGCTATGGACAATACAGACCAAAGAAGTGAATATTTATTTGGTTATACACAGGATGGAATTGGTGAATTTAGTAAAACTAATGACTTTGTAAGTTGGAAATTATCAGTAAATATTGCCTGTAAGAAATTGTTGATATCATCCCAATATTTTTTATATGTGAACATTCATAGAATGTATGTGTCCAATCAGCATTCTGTATCTCTAAACATCTCCAACACAATATATCTTCTTTAAACATCTTATTTATTTTATGAGGAGTGATGATTTATTTTAAAAATCTCCAGGTAAACATTCTCCATTTAAGTGAAGTAGTAGTTTTACCTGCAGACAAAAGAAAATTTAATTTATCTTTATCTGACGGAGTATTTTTACTAATTTCCAAAAAATATTTCCAATAATTATCAGGGAATTTATCTAAATATGATTTGATTGTTTATATATATATATATATATATATATATATATATATATATATATATATATATATATATATATGGTTCCCATTCAGAAGCCTGAAACATCATAAGCCTGAAAATCAAAATCCTGAAACCAAAAGCCTGAAAATTCAGAATCCTGAAAACTCAAAATCCTGAAAGCCCAAAATCCTGAAAGCCCAAAATCCTGAAACTCAAAATCCTGAATACACAAAATAGACATACTGATGTCATTGTGGCTTTGCTATTGTTAGCCCTGTGGTGTTAGGTCATGCGTTGGGGTCAGGTAAGTGTGCAGTTGGTTTTATGTTAGGGTTAGGCGGTTTAAGTGAGTTAGGGTTAGAAGCAGGTTAGGCATGTATGCAATAGTGACAAATATTGGGGTTAGAGGCGGTTTAAGTGAGTTAGGGTTAGGGCGCGGCTCAGGTGAGTGTGCAATAGTGACGGACCTTAGGGTTAGGGTTAGGGTCAGGGTCAGTTGGTAGATATTAGTGTCTTTATAGTGACATATTAGCATTATTTGTGTTTTCAGGATTTTGAGTTTCAGGATTTTGGGCTTTCAGGATTTTGGGCTTTCAGGATTTTGAGTTTTCGGGATTCTGAATTTTCAGGCTTTTGGTTTCAGGATTTTGATTTTCAGGCTTATGATGTTTCAGGCTTCTGAATGGGAACCATATATATATATATATATATATATATATATATATGACATTCATTTTTATTAAATTATTCTGTTGAGAACAAACAATTAGGTATTGAATGAATTTGGGAATTGAGTTTTTAACTGAAGAAGGCATTAAGTCAAGTTTATTCTTAACATAATTTCTAGCTTCTTGTATATCAAGCCATAATGAAGAATCAAGGCCATTTTCTTCCGATAAAGTATTTATGGATTGTAATTCATTATTTTTTGCCAGCTGATACAGTAAATCAATTGTTTTTGTACAAATGTTGACATTTTCTGAAAATTTGTGGAGATGATAACACCCTTTGTATATGCTATAGAGAAAATGAGGAATATCCAGTTTTCATAGGACTGATATGTATTTATAACATTTTTAAAGGATTTTAGAATCATATTTATATAGTTTGATGTAAAGTTTTATGTAGGGCATAAAGAAAAATGTTCCTTTAATTTCCATATGAATGTATTATTCAATAATTTTAACTTAAAATGATCATTACTATTATTTAGATTTATTGATGAGGATAGGATAAAGTCTTTCCATTTAGCTAAGTATTTACTATCTATAAGATACAAAATTGTTTTAATGACTGAAGAAATTGAGTAAATTTCTAAGTTTGGTAAAGCAATGCCTCCATTATCCCAACTAACCATATGGTATGTTAAGGAAATTCTGGGTTTAGTTGGATACCATAGAATTTTTTTTTAATAATAGTATTAAACTTTTTAATTACTGCAAATGATGGAAGTATAGACATAGATTGGATTATGTATAATAGTTTTGGTAGAAGAATCAACTTTATAAGTGATAATTCCTCTTCCATTGAAAATTTTATTTTAGACCATCAAAGTATTAGGTTATCTATTTCTGTTAAACTTGTTATCAAAGTTCACTTTTTGGATTTATTTTAAACTGTTAGTAATACATTTTCCTAGATACTTTATTTGTTGGGATTGAGAAACATATTTTTCAAATTCATTTTGTATATTATATTTTTTGTACCAGATAATAACATTTGTGTTTTATTATGATTAAATGTAAGACCTAATTTTTTTTTAATAATCTATGTCATTACATAATTATTGTATTTTTGGCTTTTTGCCACCTAAGGTAATCAAGCTATCATCTGCAAACATTTGAATCTTTGAAGTTTTGTTAAGACTTATATCAAATCCCTTAATGTTACTATTATCTCTAATCAAGTTGTCCTAGGTCTCCATAACTAAAGTAAACAATACAGGGGATAAAGGACAACCTAGTTTAGTGCCTTTAGTAATAGGTATCAGTAGGGATATGCTAGAGCCTATTTTACTATAAGCTTGTGAGCCTATATATAACTGTGTAAGAAGATTTATAAAATTGCTTGAAAAATTGAGTTCCTGTAAAAGAATAAATAGGTAATTCCAGTTGACAGAGTCAAAAGCATAATTTATGTCTAAGCTGACTATAGTTAATTTTTTTTAAGCTTTCAGTTGATTCAATTACAGTTGTTACTCTTTTAATATTATCATATGTTGTTCTGTTTATTATGAAACCTGTTTGGTCTTCATCTACTAAGTTAGGGAGAAATACCTTTAGTCTTTTTGCATATACAGACATAAATATTTTGTAGTCTGTATGAGTTACATTTTGTAGGATCTTTTTCAGGTTTTAAGATTGGAGAGATAAACGTATTCTTCCATGTGGGAGGAGTAATATTTTTATCTTGTATAGTGTTAAACACTGAAAGTAATAAAGTTAGTGCTTTTTCAGGAAGCAATTTGTAAATTTCTGGAATAATGCCGTAATTACCAGGTGCTTTATTTTGTTTAATGGTGTTAATTTGTTCTTGAATATCTTTTAAAGTAATTTGCCTATCTAGAATCTTAGTTTGCTCACTTGTTAATCTATTTTTAGAGTTTTTATTAACAAAAGCTTGAATATCTTTACTTGAATTTATTGATGTGGAGGATTGGTTTAAATTAAGAAAAAATTGTCTGAATTTGATTAATATATTATTCAAATCGGAAACTATTTTTTTGGAGGGTGAATATATTTCTTTAATGTGATTGAATTTATTCAATCTCTTTACTTTATTGGATAAAATATTCAGAAATCATGGATTAATTGAAAAATTAATACATTTATATTTCTCTAAACGTATCTTAGTTTTATGATTAAGAATCTCAAGGTATTTTTTATTTAAGATGTTTAGCTCATCCAGTTTAGATTTTACTTGTGGGTTCTTTAATAATTCAAGATTTAAGGTGTCTAGTTTTGTTTGTATCTCTTTTAGTTCTTTATCCCATGAAAGTCCTTTTTTCTTATACCAGTCAATTACTCTGCCATATAGATATACCTTTATTGCATCCCACATAAAAATTTCAGATGTATTATTATTAGTGTTGAATTCTAAAAAGCTATGAACTTCTTGAAGGATGAAAGTGTTGAAATATTTTAATTTGGTGATATATGCTGGGATTCGTTTTATCTGAGCACTGGTGTTAGAATGAATATATAAATCAAAGGTTATAGAATTGTGATCTGAAAAGGGACATGTGATAACCTTAACATTACTTAAAGAATCTATTAAACTATTTGTAATAAAAACTCTATTCTTGAATATGTGTTGTGTCTGTGAAAAGCATGTGTAGAATAGTGACTTTGGATCAGCATAATTATCAATGTCTTTTAATAAAAAAGAATTGGAAAACTCTTTTAACAATTTAGCTAAACTTGACATTTTTCTTTTACCTTTAAAGTAAGAATCAGAGCTACTGAAGATACAGTTAAAATCACCAGCTAAGATAATATTACCCTTAGATAATTGAATAATATGATCAACATGTTGTTGTGCTGATGTCTGTCCAAAGCCAGGAATCCAATACATATTTATTAGAATGAATATTAAAGTATTAAATTGTATGATAATAGAAGCTACCATACCTTTATTATCTTTGTATGTGTCTAAAATTTTAGGCTGTGGTAATTTGTTACTTCACAATATTGTTACACCTCTTCTTTTTGTGAATGTTTAGAACTAACAAGAATTGAAAAAGATTTAGATTCTAATTTGGAAATGTCATCTTCTATTAAATGAGTTTCTTCAAGAAAAATGAAATGTGAATTATGCAATTGTAAATACTTATTCAAAGATCTTCTCTTGTTAGGGTTATTAAGACCATTTATATTAAGAGAAATACAATGCAGAGAATTGCAGTGTATTTTGGCTAAAATACCTATTACTTTTTAGTTTGTAAAGTAAAAAAATATATAAAAAAGAATGGAATACAGCACATTATATAGTATACTATACAGAAAAATTATTTTAGGTTACAGATATTTAAATAACATTAAACTAATCTTATTTTTTGCGAACATTTGAAGAATTGTTATCAAGAAATTGTAGCAAAAACAATTAACAAGAAAACCTTTTAAAACCCACCTGGAGTTATAAACTCCTAATTTGAGTGACATTAATCACTCAAATTAACATTCCCACTAGCAGCAAGTTTCTATCATGCACTGCCTGACATATATGCTGTTTCATCATTTTAAAACATGGCTTTATATACATGTAATTCAACTATTCAAAAATGTCATAATTACTAAATCACTGGTAAGCTTATTTCCTTATTGATTTGTATGTAATCAGTGTATTACTACAACCACTTCTTAAACATCTCACACTAATACATATCATTTTAACTAAACTAAGTGAAGTGATTGTTTAAAATTATAGTTAACCTGACTAAAAATAGTGAACAACATGAAACTAAACAAAGTTTTTGTGACATATGCAGATATAATAGAAATCATGGTTGTATATTCCTTCATAATAAAAAATGATTGCCTAGGAGTGTCCAAAATAAACTACTTTCTTACACTAAAACATTTTTAAAAACTCAAAACTCATGAATCAAATTTAAATATACCCCTACAAGTATGAAGGAAAAATATATATTTATGTATCTAAATATGAAACATTGATCTATTTACCCCACCAATGCATTTGTAAAAAAAATTGAGACTCTCAGTGACAGGGTACATTATTGCAACATAACTGCTTTAGATTAAAATTAAAGGAATATGTGGTATATAATACAGGACCAAAAATGTGAAAAAAAGACCTCAATTTTTAACTAAACATAGTATGATTTAGTGGGTTCCTATTAGAACGACGAAAACACATTTTGTCAAATGCGTTTTCATTGACACATGTAGGGTGAACAGGCAAAACAGCGAAGCGGCTGTTCAGTGAATTCTTTCCCTAGGAAAGAAGTCATTTGACCGCTTTGTTGCTTTGCCTGTTCTAAAGTGTAGTGTGGTCTATTGTCTGGTATAGCTCCTGAGTGTGATTGTGCAACAGGTACTGATGTTAGTGTTAGGGTGCGGGTTAAGGTAAGTGCATATGTATGAAAGTGTTTACTGTTTTTTATTTTGCGTTAGATGTATGGTTGAGTTACGTGTGCATGTGTTTTCAGCTGTTTACTTTTGTTTTGGGGGTAGGATTAGGATTAGGGTTAAGGTAAGTGTGTATGTGTTAGGAACTGTTTATGTAAATGTGCGAGAGTTACTGACCTTAGGATTAGGGTGCGGGTTAAGGTAAGTGCATGTGTTTTAAAATGTTTGCTGTTTTTTTTTTCGTTAGATGTATGGTTGGGTTATCTGCATATGTGTATTTAGTTGTTTACTGGTTTTTGGGGGGTATAATTAGGGTTAGGATATGTGTGCATGTGTTTGGAAGTATTTAATGTTCTTTTTTGGGGGGGGGGGTTGGAACAGCGATTTCTTTCCTAGGGAAAGAAATCGCTGTTCTGTGGTTTTGACATTTTCAGCGTTCGCTGAATATGTGTAGATGAAACATCGTTCGCTGTTTTCAGTGTTCGGTGTTTTAATATGAACCCTGATTTAGTATGGTTGCAACAGCACACATAAATCAAATGATATTCACTTTTACAACTAAACTGTTAAAACAAAACTAATGCTTTAAACTTGTGTCATGACATAGTAATAAAACAAGACCCATAACCAGTACATTGAATAAAGTTCAATTATGGGCCAGTAAAACCAGCTAACTGTTTTTAGAAATGTTTCTGAGCTACTCATTCATTATATACTCATGCAAAGTCTGTGAGACAAGTCTAGAAGTATTGTATTTGTACATATTAGTTAGTAAGATTCATTAAGGTTAACCTTTAGAGTGTTACTTCTGCTAAGCAGAAGTAAAAAGATAGTATACAGTGTAATGTGCAGAAAGTGACATAAATTCCAATAGCATTGTATTTACTAGAATATAAAGAAGTTATTAATATGAATAGTGTTTCAGTATATTTAAATCCAGAAGAAAGAGAATTGTTGAAAATCATATTTCTTTTTAAAGTAGCATAATGTGCACAGATATACTGTAAATGAGCTTTTACTAGTCATATTTAATCCTTCCTGTGATAATCATGTACTAAACAGAAGTTAGTATCAAACATAACAAATTCTGCTACTGTTTATCTTGTTATTTAACTGTACAGCACATAAACATCTCAGTGGTAAAAAGAAATAAGAAAAAAAAACAAAAAAAACTTTTAAGGGTTTATAAAATGATTGCTTCCTTTTTCTGAAGAACGCTGTGTCATCAGTGACATCATGCAGCTCTTGCAGCTGTTCAAAGAAGCATATGGTTACATCGCCAGATAAGAAAAAAAAAACAGCTTCAATTTTTTCACTGGGAAACTGTGAGCTTTCTTTTCTTCAGATGAAAGTTTATAGTGGCTCAAGAGCTACACGAGACACTCCAGCAACAGTCAAAGCTCTCAACAAATGTTAGGGAAGACAACAGGTGAAAACAAACAAAAACAAAAAAAGCAACCTCGGATCCCTGAATCCCAGGGTCCGCTACATGCCCATAGCCACCAACGAGCAATTCCAACAAAATACAGACTTCACCAGCCAATAACTCATGAAACAAAGCCATCATGCCCAAATACCTAATGAAAACCACAAGGGCATACAAAAAAGGAAATGGAGAGCAAAAAAATTGTATCTACATAGCAAAGATGCATAGTTAACTACACTAAACAACAACCTGAAGGAATTAAAGACATCTCAAAATAAGGATACTCTAAAAACTTATTTAAAATAAATTATTTATAATTATAAGGAATTTTTTTTAAAAAAGAAAAGAGATATGATAAAGGATAAAGCATTCTTGCAGTATTTAAAGAAACAAATTAGAACTGGAATACTAAACAAATGTTTTAAACAACAAATGGCTTCTAAACTTCTATAAGTAATATAATTATATCCCTGAGCAGGTTATATATTCAAAAGTTTAAGCTATAGTGGGGCAATAATGTAATACTTTAAAAAAATATTATTGTACACTTTGTTTCCTTTACCTCTCCCTTTCCCATTCTTTTCTTTTATTTAAACTAAACAGAGTAGAATGTTGTTAAAGATGACTTGTGTAAAAAACAGTATATACTAAATTATAACCCAAAAATATCTAATATAAAGAAAACTAATATTAATAAAAGGGAAATATTATATACCGACTACTTCTAGTTATTAAATGTAACAAAGTTAATATAAGTTATAAACATTATATGTTAAAGAATGGCACTCACCTGTTGAACCGTTTTCAAATCCCATGACTTCTGGGTCATAATAAAAAGAAAAACGTTATATGAAAGAAGATAGAAAGTTCATTATATAGGAAAAACAAAAAGGGGATTATTTTTTAAGTTTCTTCTTGTGTTCAACTGTTTTCCAATTACCATTTTCAGCAATTCTTTTGAGACTTAGACTTGCCCAGTCCATTTCATCCATTTTAGCCAATATTTTATTAGATTTAAGTTAGTTGATGAAAACATCAAGTTCTTCAAATATCTTCGGACCCTCTTGAAGGAAGATTTTCAGCATTGCAGGGAAAAGCAAGTGTGATTTTATTTGTGCTTTTTTCAGTTCTTTGAGCAATGGAAGGAACTGTTTCCTTTTTGAAATAACAAATGGAGAATAGTCATTATCAAAACGAATGATGTCCTTGTATTTAATAGGCGTCCTAGACCAAGCAGTCTTCAAAACTATTTCTTTATCATGAGATGATAAAAATTTAACTATAACTGACTTTGTAGAAGTGTTTTTGGTATTCTTTAAAGAAGACAAGGACATGTGAGCTCTTTCTATACCAAAAGAAAGCACTTCAGGTAGTTGTAAGATTTTTGGTAGCCATGAAGATAAAAACTTTTCCAAGTTATTTTTTTCTAAGTTATTTGGTAAACCAAAGATCCTGATGGTATTTCTCCGAGATCTATTTTCTAGATCATCTATTTTAGCTAATAGCAAGGTATTCTGTTTTTGAAGAAATTCCAGGTTATGTTCATTTTGTTGTGTTCTACTATCCATGTCATTTAAGGAAGTTTCAATACCTATAATTTGTTTCTTCTGCTGTTTCAGATCCAGATGTATTGTCTCCATTTGTTGCGAAGTAGTTTCTTTAAAGCTATCTATTTTCATGTCCATTCTGTCAAGTTTTGTTGATAATTCCTGTATGGTAGTTAAAAGAGTTTGAAACTCTTTTTTTTAATATAGAGTCCTGATGAGAGGATTTAGTAAAGCTCATGCTGCAGTCAGATGCCTGAAACTTGTCTTATGTAATTTTTGACAAGAAAAGTTATAAATAATTAAATTTTTTTGATATTAACTAACTAAGCTATGAAGAGACACTAAATATATAAAAATACTATTTAGTTAGTTATATTTAAAAGTTCCTGTCATAAAAGAAATAATAAAGCAGAGCAGAGAGAAAGTGCTGCTACTCAAGGCTCATGCTAAGCCACACCCCCTGTTTCTTACAATTTGAGTCAATAGATCTATTTTCAGCATATGCATGCTGATATATGGTTTCAAGTCCCAACCTCTCCATTTCTGACAATAACTTATCCAATACTACCTTCTCCATTATTGTTCACAACATGAAAGTGGACTTAAGGGTCTATATGTAGTTGGTGGTGATGTAAAAAAAAATTTGGAATATCATTGCTAGACTTCAGAGCAAATGAAAATGAGGCAGAAGAAGAGAGAAATGATGACAAAGAGAAGGCAATCTTTGTAAAAGAATGTTAGGATTTTTTACCGAAAGAATAGGTGATTCATAGGTTAGTACTAGGCTAACTGCCCTTGTGGGCTATTTTAAGCCTAGCCAATTATCTCATGTGAGAATCAAACCTGCACCTTGTGTCTGTAAGGTAAGCACCTCCCACCCACTTCATGGAATTAGTTAGGCAGGTCAGCTGTAAAACAGGAAAATGTTACTGGATATAATCTGGTTTGAGATAGATGGTATGGGTTTGTTAAAAAGGACATATATAGATAACTTGGGCTTCTTAATGGATTTTTGTCTTCAAATCTGGCATTGTTAGGTTGTATTACAATGTCAAATACTATTAGAAAATATACACTTACATAAGCAAGGAGACATCCCTTAACCTTTTCATGAGTGCTGCATCAGCTGAAGGTCTCAGTCACCATATGCATCCAAGTAACTGGGCCTTCAGACCATATAAAATAATAGGCCTTCTGTTGGACTAGTATCTCTAGCTTATTAGCTTAATCAGAATAAATGAATGTCTACATAGTGGCCCAAGTTATCTCCTTTCTTTGAAAATAGGCAAGTCACTATTAAATAATTCCTGTGTATTGGTCTTGAAATCCATCTCTTTTCAGGCACCACAGTCTTTGTATATTTGTTTGTTTCTGGTTGTTTGATAGTCCTCACCACTTCTAGCCACATTGTTACATGTTAAATGAAAGGGGGTAGAAGGGCCTCTAGGCCACACGAGGAAGGCAAGAAATAACTCATTTTTGTGGATCTGGATGGTTAAGAGAATGGCATATCACTGGACTGCCAAGGAAATACAGTATTACTTTCTCACCATCTGGGTGATCAAGAGGAAAACAGACACAAAATTATGAGAAGAAAAGGCTTTAACAAAGCTGTGTAATCCACAAAAGCTGAAGCCTATGGGAAGAAATCACTTCTTTACAATTAAGGTAATGGCATCATAATTAATATTAATTTAGTTGGCTCTGCATTTTTACCTTCACGGAAGACGATACTTGAATACACATGGTAGACGGCCCTACCTAGACAAATTTTAAGATTTTGTAGATTATATATTCCCATTTGCATGCAGCACTTAAGAAATTGCGAATTACTGCAGAGCTCAACTGCAGTTTTGCTAACTGTGTGTTATTGTGCAGGACTCCACCTATGGCTGGTTGTTATAAAGCAGTTTGTGTGTGTTGTGCTTTCTCACTACTTTTTAAATCTAATGCACTTTTTGATGCACACTGTCCATTAATGACATGGGTGAAAGATATTTGGCACAGTGCCACTGTAGTGCACCGACTCAGCTGAGTACCTGCTGTTACTGACTCAGCATAATGCCAGGTTTTCACTCTGTTAATACAGTCTTCTGCTAGTTTGAACTATTGTTCACTCACATTCTGTTTGAGCATGACTAGAATATAAAACTTCAGCAATGAACTTGTTTATTTTACATCATTTGCCAGCTGTGGCTTGAAATATATATATTTTTCTGATCTTAAGGTTGATCTTATTCAACCTCCCTAGTCACACTGACATATTCTGTTTTTATCTGTAAACACTAATGCTCACGAACAGGCCTTTATATATGCTTATATTTGAAATACACACTTTTCCTTTGCTACCATATATTATATGGCTTGGATCATAGATTGCAGTGCTAATTTTCAGGGATGTCGTTGCAGCTCACATCTAGTCAGACACACACTAGCTTTGAATAGTGCCAGTATACTAAGGAAAGAGTCACATAAAAAATAGATGTGCAACAAAAATGAAAAAAAAAAAATGGTAAGTAGTTCCTTGGCAGTATTAATGCAACACTAGAGCATGTGACTGGGTCAGTGTGTGTGTCCACATATGCAACACGCACCACAAAGCTGCATCTAGCAGTCTGCCAGCACAAGGATAGCAGTATAACAGTCAACAAACAGAGAAATGTGATTGTGCACATCAATGTGCCATTCCTGTTTATCATATAAATGGGGATGAGGTAGGGAGATGGAAAAAACAGGAAAAGGGTGAACAGCAAGTGCACATAAATGTAACCATAACGTATGAAAGGTGGGAAAAGAGAGAAGGGTATTTTTTTTCTTTTCTTTCTTTCTTTTTTTTTTGAAGGAAAGAATACATTTTCTAAGATTTACCAAAAAGGGTAGGTGGGAGGGGTATTGAGGAATGGCGATGAGTGTAACACATGGAAAAGGATACGCATCACGGATAGACAGATCAAGATAGAGCAATGACTCAGACAGACAGGGAAGGTATGCACAAAAAGATGCGGTGGATAGTGGATGGGCAAATGCATACAGAGAGTGGACAAATGATAATGAGAAGGGTTAACCAATGAACAACAAATGGGGAATGATGCCTAAGGGAGGGAAAGCACCAGCAGGGGAGAGAGAGTAGCTGTTATGTAGTGTTGGATACCAAGCTAGCCAAGAGGGCAACAAACTCGGGAATATTATGGTCTGCTTGCCCCCCCCCACGGACTGTGTGACCCCTCATACCACTCACAGAAGTGCTCTGTATAATCAACAGGGGCATCCAGTTGAGAGTGCACAGCAGCGACCACTAGCCTCTGCAGCTGATACCAGAAGACCAGGGAGAGCTCTAACATTCCACTTTCTGAAGAGCAGCCTTAGCCCCTCCCTCCCGAGAAACAGATATGAAGGTCAACTGTGACCTTTCCAAGTCCAATCCAGTAGGGGCGGACCTTTGTCCCTGGCAAAGAGACAGAAATAATGGACATAGGTGACCAAAACCAGTGGTATCAGCCAGCACTGCCTGATATGACTGTGGCTTCACCTCCTTCTCTTTCTTAGCTGATTTGTAGAAGGATGACACAATGGTCCCTAGCAAACAGACAGAACTAATGGATGTAGGTGACCAAGAAAAGTAGCATCAGCCAGCACAGCCTGAGATGACTGTGACCTCACCTCCTTCTCTTTCATGGCTGATTTGTAAAAGGCTGACACAATGGGAAAAATGATGATTACAAACATATGCTGCAAACACAATCACAGTTGTGTAGTGGACTGGTGTAAACATCGTGCACACCCCACTGATGGAAGAGGTACTCAAATATTCTGTGACACTGAACCACATTCATCTGAAGGTCCTCAATTGTTGGAAAACAAAATATCTTCTCCTATGTATGCATGTATAACAGTTAAGACTGTAAAAGAGCATGGTACTTAAAGAAATGATTGCAAAACATTTCAGGTCCTCTCTTTCTCTCTGGCTTTTGAATCTCTGCCTCTCCCATTGAAGCACGAAGAAGGTCAGGATGCCACTGTTTCAGATGATTGTACATATCCAAGCACTGCTCACTAATATTGCTCACCATCCTAGCAAGCTCATACAAGACATCCACCATCATAAGAGCTCAGCAGGTGCTCCCTAAAGCTTCTGTCCTGGAAAAACTCTAAAATTCTGCTCTCCCAGACGCACTATGCTGGAGACCTGCATTTTCAAGTACCTGAAGGAGCCATGACCACTAAATCAGGTCTGCTCAAGGGGCAAAGTAGTAGCCTCATGTACATGGATTCATGTTTGTGAATCTCATGTCATGTAATATAGCACAACACCATAGCACTATTCCACGTCTGTGTCACTGCACCTTGGTGCTACAGCTGCACACAAGCTGTATGCATGACCACACAGCTCATATGCTTAGTGATTACTATGATGTGCACAGCTAAGGCCAAAATCTTTGGCAAACTCATTGTGCACTCACTTATTCACAAATAGTGAAACTAACTGGCTTCATTAGTATACACAACTCACTGTCACTATCATGTTAGCACACTATAAGCCACCCATGCAATTTCACACAGCACTGCTTAGAACCATATAACTGACATGAAGGTATTTCATTAAAGATTTTGTGGACTTGGAACTTTACAGAGTTATGGATGATGCCCTGACTGATAAAGTACCTCAACAAGAACACATCAATGACAGTAAGGTACCTGGGAAGTCATGACACTGGCATGGCATTACACCATTTTGGATGTGAGGACAAATTGTGTACATCAGAAACACTGAAAAAGAAATGCCACAAAGGGTATAGTGTTCCAGAGCCATATGTTGAGTTATAGCTAAATTATGTAAATAGGAGGGGGCAGGTTGTGCATATCACTAGCAATAGCTGACAACTAGGACAGTAAGGGGAAGCTGACACCATGGCTAAAGTAAATAAGTGGGAAAGGTGTATGCTCATCAGGATAAATACATGGAATGCCTCATTTGGGAGCATGGACATGATTCCTTAGTTGTATTATCTTTCTCTGCCATGTACAACATTGATCAGAACACTGCCAACCACCATAGTGATCACTGCCAACAGTCATGTCATGGCAGCAAGAAGCCTACAATGGAGGATGTGATCCTGATTCCCCACAATCTCCCAATCTACAGAGCTACATCCCCATGACCCTATTCCACATTGCTCTGTTGCACTCAGATGTCACTGGTTCCCCTCCCATGTGAAACTAATGATGACTGTGCCTTGTCTACCCCTCTCCTATGTGGGTTTTTTAATACCTGATAGACAGTGAGGCCAGACCATGCACTGCACTATGTAGCCTAAGTGTCACAGGAGGCATCATATTACTCTGGGTTATCTATGTTGAGGCCTATAGTTGTGGACCAGACACCACCACTTTGCTTGTGCTACAATGCATTGCATCCACATCTGTCTTTTCTGTGGTACTGCTATTTCATGTTTGTCCATTGCTACTCACTCTGTACTTCTGCTGCTAGGACTGATATGGAAGATCCTGTCAAGATGTTCACCTGCTGCTTCATCTGTAAGAGGGATGCCATATTGTGCAGCATGGTATACAACAAAAACATTCTTGCTTTATAGGTTCATAGGTTCATAGGTAGGTACTAGGCTATTGGCCCTGGGGCCTATACAAGCCCAGCCAAAATTTTACCCTGGCTTTTGCCACCCAAGAAAATTATTTTCCTGTGAGCCTGTTGAGCAGAGCCACAGAGGTGATCCCTGGGGTGAATTTCCTATTTCCCATCCGATCATCAAGATTTTTCTTGAAGAGTGCTAATGAGGAGCTTTGTTTGATATAGATAGGTAGTTTATTCCAGAGTATGGGAAGTCTCTGGGACAGGAATCTTCCCTCTGGCATGTTCTGTTTATTGTGGTGACAAGGTTTAGGTCCCTAGAGCGTGTAGCACTGAGGGATTGGGAATTCTTTAAGTGGAGCATGTCCAACAGCTCTGGGTTTGACATAGCTTTGTATGTTAGGCAGAGATCACCTCTGAGTAGGCGATATGCAACAGAGTAAAGCTGGAGTTTTTTGAGACGGTCTGCGTAGGGCATCTGTTTGAGACTGGTAATCCTCTTTGTGAGGTATTTCTGTGGCCTTTCCAGTTGTTGTAGATGTCTTGTGAGGTACATACCAAAAGGGGCATTGTACTCTATAATGGGTCTAATGAGTGATGAGTAGAGGGGAACAATGACCTCTTTTTTTTCTGGATGAGCAACCTTTTGTGATGAGGTGTGCAATGTAGAAGGATTTCCTGCCTACTGTGGCGATGTGATTATTAAAGGAGAGACTACTGTCCACCTGTGTCCCAAGGTCTCTTATCACACTTTCGGTGTTAAGTATACTACCGCCTATGTTGTAGTTCATGGGTACAGAATTTTTACCAAAGGGGATGACAATGCACTTTTTGGCATTGAGCTTGAGGCCATGGCTTTGACACCAGGCATCTGTCTCAGTGAGGCCCTTTTGCAGGATGTCCAGATCGTTAGGAGTTTCAATTATGGCTCTTAGTTTGCAGTCATATGCAAACTTTGCTAGCCAAAGACCTTCTGTGTTAGCCTGTACTTCAGAGAAGTAGATACCAAACAGGAGAGGACCCAGGACTGAACCTGTGGTACTCCACTTGTCACTGGTCTGAAGTCGGATTTGGAGTCTGCTACTTTCACAGTGTGGGTTCTGTCAGTGAGCCAGTTGGCAACCCATCTTGTGACATAGGGATTTATACCTAGTTTAGTGAGTTTATCTATAATTCCAGAGTGGGGGATGGTGTTGAAAGCCTTGGCAAGATCTAGACAGGCTGTGTGAACCACCTTACCCTTGTCTACGGCTTTGGTGACTGCTTCAAAGAAGTCTATCAGGTTTAGGAGACATGATCTGCCTTTCACAAACCCGAACTGGGTGGAGTCCAGAGTTTGGAGATTACCAATGTCTTTGTTTATAAGTTCCATGATGATACGTTCCATGGCCTTGCAGACCAGGCTCGTCAGGCTAATGGGGCAGTAGTTCCCGAGGTCCATGGTGGCTCCCCCCTTGTGGAGTGGGATAACCATTGCTATGTGCCATTCAGCAGGCACAAAGCCTAAGGTGAGGCTATGATTGAACATGTTACTTAGGTGGGGTGCCAGTTCGGTCTGTAGTCCATGTAGAACGCAGCCTGGGATGTTGTCTGGTCCCATGGATGCTGTGTTCTTGGCTTTGGAGAGTGTGTTTCTTACCTGTGCAGCCGTGATTACAGGAACTTTGCATTCAGATGTTTAGATTGTAATGCACTGCCCCTCCAAGGTGTCTCAACATTTGAATCACCCCTTCAGTAGTCTGAATCTCCATGATATTTCACATTTCTGTATGGACTGTGTTACAGTGCTACATTACAGATTCTTTCCTGCATAGGTTTTGGGTTGCATATGGGGGGGGGGGTTATCAAACAGAGGCACAGAGTATATCTGACATCACCTGCAGCACACAACCAACAATATATTATGTGTGTCTTGCTCCCTGCTTGCATACTGTCTCTTTCTATTGATCTGACTATCTAGCATGGGTTTGCACCTACCAGCCAGATGACTCTGAGGGAAGTCCCATTACAGGGCCTTCAGTATAATCCCAACATGTTCCAAATGTGAGAAACATGTGAGCTGTCTTGGTGGTGTACGGACACATTATAAACAATGGGAATTGCATAAAACCTGGTAGTTCAAGAAGTGGAAGCCCTATCTGCTGACATTTTGCAGGCCCTCTGGACCAGGTGGGACCATGATAGCAACATACATAGAATCGGTATCAGGCTTAAGACTACTGAATTAGTGAATAACACTGTAAATGTTGATTGCTAATCTGTGATTGCAGGTATTGTGGTGAACTGTGGGATTTCACAATTTCAGAGTTACTATATATAAGTAGCAAGGGGTGTGGGAAGTCCTGCCTGTACATAGTGGGCTGTAAAATGGCAGCATAGTGTTGGCTCTCTCCCCTCCTGTCCTGGGAAACCATTGTGTTTATGAACAGGTTTAGGATTTGTGAGGCTGAAACCCACAATATTTCTATCATGTCTCCCATAGGTTGATAAGAGATCCCTGTAGCTAAGATGATTAAGGTTGCACAAAACTAAGTTTCTATAGGAATGAGCATACCATGTATTCCACTTGATTCCCCATGTGGGCCACATAGTTTAATTAGGTATCTTACATCCTCTTTCTTCTCATGGAAATGGTCCAAAATCTGGAACTGATGGAATGGCAGCACTTTCTATACCATACATATTGGTGCTACTGCTCTTAGTATCACCCCTGTTTGTGCACCATGAATAGATATTCACTTCTGCATAGCATGCTTATTACATAACAGAACTGGTCCTCCATCTTGAGTGCCATTATTTGCATAATCTATGTGTCTTATTTGCACAGGTTTTCTTATTTCTGTATACTTATGCACTGAGTAGCATTTGCTATATACCACTCAGTGATGATCCTTGAATGAACATGTTTCTTTGCACACACTCTGCTCCTTGCTGCTATCCATGATAATTTTCTCAGCACAAAGCACTATATGTATATGACTCCCAGCTTATATGTGATGGAGACAATCAAATTCAGTGCCAGTTCTTTCTTGCTAATACAACTTCTGACCATTACACTGTCTTGATTACCTCTCAGTCTGCAGACAATAGGAAACAGGAGCAAAGACCATTGAAAAGTAGGAACATCCAGCCAAAAATCTGGACATCTAATTAGCATGACATTTGAATAACAAATAGTTCATAACTCTTCTTGCTTCCAGTAGGAATGTGGAATTTTACTCAGAAACACGTTTAAAGAGTACAAAGTGACAAAAATAATGGAAAAAATATAAGTACTTTATCAAAGAGAAAGTGTAAAACCTGTAAACTTTAATGAACTGTATAGCAAAATTCTACTACACAAGCTTATTTATTTTTCTTTCAGAAAAGGGGAAATGTAAGATGTGTGTCATTTTTTTTCTTTTAATTGGTGCCACTAGTATGTTGGTCATGTAGTGTATTTTTCTGAGTACTAGACAGCTTCAAAAATCATGTGTCATGAGGAAGGATTCAGGAAAATTGGGTGAAGGGGTAAATCAAGCCTGAAAATTGGGACATGCCTCCAAAAATAGAGACAACACAAGCAGGGGTAAATTAGGCCGGAAAACAGGAATATTCCTGCAAAACAAGGACAGCTGAGAAATTGAATATCTCACTGCCCCCCCCCCCCAAAAAATTAACCCAACTGCTTTTTTTTTTTAATCTGTTAATGAATGGCACCCAGCAATATGCTCCTTATTAAATATATGTAAAAATCAAACGAGACAAATCCTCCACAGCACCAGTTCTCCCATAATAAGCCCAAATTCTGAAATGAAGTAACATGGATTCATAAATACAATATACATTCACGTAAAGCAGCTGTGAACACTTTTTACTACATAGACATATCATTATCACAGTTCATAAATTTGAGCTGTATTAATGAGACGCTTACACGATACTTCCACAAATCACACTATACACATTCGTAGGACATTTGTTTGCTGTGAACACCAGTGCAAGGATGCAAATGTTTGTTTGTTTGTTCATGAGGTGAATGCGTATTTAGCACCTTACAGTTGCAGCATGTACACCACAATGTTGTGTCTTGCTGAGGGGGGGGTGTGGTTAGCAGATTTCACAAGGCACAAAGGAGAAACATCTCTAAGCATTCAGCTCTTCTCATATGCATAATGCTGTTGCTTGCAGTCCTCCATATACATGAACAAGAATGATTCATTAAACTTATTTTTGCTAATTGCTCTTGGCCACATATGACACTGCATTAGTATGTATTTAAGTACTGGGATCCATTCTACTGAGCACTCACCCTGTTGGGAGCTCAGCTGCATCAACGTGTAGGGGGTAGTGTAGATGTGGTTGTGTGCATTGTATGCTACATCAGGATGGGGCTTTGCATCAATTTATTAAATATTTTGTTTTAACTAGAGTCATTCCATATAATAATACCAATATGGTGGTTCAGCTATGTTGTGCTCAGTAACAAATCAGCATTACTCGGAGTTTGGGTTCCCAGGTGCATTTTTTCATATAGTGCTTCTGCAGTTATGTCCCCATGTGTCCCATGTTCTTGTCCCTACTCCATCGCACAGTCCACCATTGCTAGGTGAGTGACTCGCCATCTATGTTGTGGATGCTCATTTGCATATCTACTATAATTGGACTTGTTCAATTATATAGTTATGTGTAGTCTTACTCCATTATCCACATGTCCCTTTGTGAATAGTTCCACCTCTGTTATGTGGTTCAGATCACATGCAAGCCCTGTATGACTGTACACAGTGTATGTTAATTAAAATTATTACATCTATTTAATTTATTAAACTTCTGTAAGGGGCATCATAACTAACTGAAAAATCAAATCCTACTCAAACCTTTAAGTGCTGTAGCTAGATATTTTGGAAAAGTATTGAAGAATAATATTTCAATAATTTCATACAAACAAGCATGATATATTCATTATGGTTTATTAATTAATCAAAGGGGGGAAAGAAAATGTTCAGATCCTGTACAAAAGGTGTTTTATTCCAGGACTGCAAAACAAATTTTAAAATATAGCTACACTTACTGCCTTGGAATTTGTTATGAATATCTTTAGCTTTATGGGATGACTGTAAAAGCATGCTTGCATTTTGAGTTCATTGGTAAATACCATAGAAAGGTTCATTTTTCTAACATAGTTTAAAAAATTCTATGTAGCCTTATTTATTCATTTGTTTTTAAAACTAATTTTATTCGATTTTAGGAGATAATCTTCTTATACCCTAGCTGATGAAGAACAACAGTAAACATGTCACACTTCTCCTTGAGAAGTGATTTCATTTGAAGACCACAAAACCATATTTTAGAATGTAAAATATCATCTAATTAATTATTCACAAACAAGCTGTCACGTTTATGTAAAACACATTAAGCTATCAAGGACTTGAACATCTGTGAAAAATGACAGAAAATATTTTTTTTAACCATCATTCAGTGAAGGACCACATCATTATTTTTAAACATCACATCATTATTTTTAAACATTAACACCAAACTGTCAACATAATCATCTCCTGACCTTGGTGTCTAAATAAAACTGGATAACATTTTGAGGAGCTGCCTTAAAGCGTACTTAGTGAAACCACTGCAAATGTACCAAGTGTAATGCTCTTAAAGTAGTAGCCATGGGAAATGTATATGAAAAATGTTAAAAAAAAATATTGAAAGGCAGTTAGCATTCTGCTACTATGTTTAGACCTCACAGAACTAGAGATGAATCAACCTGCACTTTATGCAATGCATAGTTCCTTGTTGAAGAGTAGAGGTGTGCTGATGCCACAGTGGATAAATAAAGGTTTAGAAAGTATATGGATGTGAATAAATCAATAGAAGCTTATTCTGTTATACACTATATAAACCACCTGCATTCTCCTCTCCTACTATTAAATCTCACAAGAAATATTGGACTACAAATATTTTTTGCACATGCTCAAAACCAAAACATAATATGTTACATCCCTCAAATAAGAGAAAGCTTAAAATAAAATGGTGATTTATTAAATTCAGGTAAAACGTAAGCGCTTTCAGCCAGAGCAATCTCCAGCCTTCATCAGACAAACAACATAGGATTGTGTGTTAAAACTTTAAATAGTGTAACAAGAATTTACTTTGCCAATCAACATAAAGTGCATTTCCTAGTACACTGTTACCATAGGAACATTAAAGCAGAAATACATTTACAAAGGAAATTTTCCGAAATGTTGTTTATATCTGAAAATAATAATGAAAATATGTTAAACCTAGTTTTTAAACAATTACTAAGGTATTCCATATGAAAGTCCGTAACTGTTGTTTACTGTATATGGAATGTGCAAACCAGTGAACAAACAAGTGCTGGTTGTTCCTTACAAAATATGTTCATTTGTGCTACTAAGTGAATTAATAATCCCCCTAGTGTAAGGGCAAATGAGGGCAAATTCTCACCTAAATATACGTTTTTAAATCTAGATATTGTAATAAGCCCATGTCATGTGTAAAACTATTAGAGAGTCAAATGTGAAATAACTGAGTTGTGACTCGTTAATTGTGTCATCGATTATATGATAACCACTTGAGCACACATTTGATGGACAGGTAATCGTTAATACCAGATGTAAGATGTGCCCTAGTCCGAACTTGCCACATAAGTTCGTCAATCTCTAATTTAATTTGCCAAGGGCCACCTCTAATTTCGGGAACCCTTTGATGCACAATGGCAAAATTGAAAGTATGACCAGTACATTCAATTGTATGTTTAGCTAAAGCATTGTTAACATCGTGTCTGCTTACAGCATACATGTGTTCATAGATCCTGGTCCTAAATTTACGCTCCGTCTTTCCAATGTAAAAAGCTTTACATTGGTTACAGAGAGCGACATAAACCACTGATTTGGATTCACAATTGAAAAAGTTGTTGACCTTATAAGTTCTATTATTGATGGTAACTTGTGGTCCTACCTTGATGAACTTACACTGGGCACATGCACCACATTTGTGCATGCCATGAGGTCGGTTCGAGATAAACCTGTTAGGTGGTCTTTCTAAAATAGCTTTAAGATTTTGGCCCCTCCTGTAAGTTAACTTGGGTCTCATACCCAAAATGTTTGAAAGGGTATTGTCATGATTAATGACGTCCCAATTTTTGTTGACAATTTCCCTGATTTTTTGAAAATCCAAGGAGAAAGTGTGTATGAAAGACACAATGTAATTGTCTTTTTCCAAACAGTTGTTACTAGATGGGCCTAATGTGGTTGAAATTTCAATAGTACTGGCATTCACTTCTGTTGTGAAACTAGTAGAAAGAAGGGGTGTGAAATGGCCTTCCATACGCTTGTTGGATACTTCTATAATAATGTTATTGACTAAATTTAGAGGGTAGCCTCTTGTCAGAAACATGTTCCTAAGTTTGTTGCATTCAGCACGAAAGTCATGGTCATCCGTGACCATGCGTGCCGCCCTTACTATCTGGCCCTTAATGACCAATCTTTTTTGATAGTACGGGTGGTTGCTGGAAAAATGCAACAAGCTGTTAGAATATGTCGGCTTTCTGTAGATGGTACTTTTTAGTCTACTCTTGTGTGTGTCCTTAACTAACATGATATCAAGATAGTTGATCTCGGTGTCTGCTACATTAAAGGTGAACTGTAAAAAGTCAGTCATGTTAGTCATCCTTTCAATAAATGATGGAATAAGCTCTTTCTCACCCTTCCAAATGCAAAAAATGTCATCCTGGTACCTTGTATACCAGGAGACGTGTTGCTGGAAAAGGTTGTCCTTAAATAGGTGTTCAGCTTCCCAGAAGGCTAAGACAGCATTTGCAAATGAACCCCCGCAGGGTGAGCCCATGGCGACACCTGATGTTTGAAGGTAGAAGGTGTTCTCAAACATAAAGAAGTTGTTAGTTAAAACCAACTCCAAAAGTGTCTCACTTAGATGGATAGTGTTGTCTTCTACCTTCTTAGCAACCATGAATTCCCTAACCCAACTCAGTCCTGTTACCTGCGGTATAACCGTATAAAGATCTTTAATGTCTATTGTGAGAAAAGTTATATCCGGACTGTATGTCACCTTACTGATGCCTTGCAAGAAGGACCAGGAATCCTTACAAATGTGTGCCTCCTGTTGTAAAAGAGGCTTGATGATACTATCAACGTATCTAGCACATGCATAAGTAGCTGAACCCCTCCCATCAATGATCGGCCTAAAGGGTGGTGCATGTAGTCGTTTGTGTAGTTTGGGTGTACCAAAAAGTATTGGAATTTTTGGAGCTGGTATCAATAAATACTTGTATGTATTTATATCAATGATACCTTCCAACAGGAGGTCGTACAAAGTGTTGTTAATTATTCTGTAAGCACCATGTATTTCGTTAAGAGTTACTTCTTTGTAAACAGGTGTATTAAGATGCTCCATCATGTATTCCACATATTTGTAATGGTCCATCAAAACCACTCCCCCTCCCTTATCAGGTTTCATTACACGTATGTTACAATCCCTCAATAAATGAAGAAAGTCCCATTCCAGCATGGAGATGTTGTTAGAGTGCCTTTGGGTAGTATAAATAACTTGGTTCTTAATTGCCCAAAGGTCAATCTCACAATTTTTTCAAAAGCTGCTAGAATGGGGTGGAGTGGAGGGTTGTATGTGCTAGAGACCCTTAGTGTGTTAAGTGTAGGGGTGTCGTTACCAAGAAGAGAAATAAGGTTGAGTTTTCTAACATAAATTTTCAAATCTATAAGCATTCTGCCAGTGTCCATATGCTGCCCAGGAACAAACGATAGATCCTTGGCAAAAAAATTTACAATGTCCTGGTGGATGTCAATAAGTGTATAGTTATATACTTTGAAGTCACTGGCAGAGCTGACCAATATTTTTGGTTCAGAACCAAAATTGGGGAGCTGTATCATCTCTTCCTCCCCCGTCTGTTGTTCCTCACGTTGTTCGCTGTCTGAGGTCTGATACATGTGTACTAGGAAATGCACTTTATGTTGATTGGCAAAGTAAATTCTTGTTACACTATTTAAAGTTTTAACACACACTCCTATGCTGTTTGTCTGATGAAGGCTGGAGATTGCTCTGGCTGAAAGCGCTTACGTTTTACCTGGATTTAATAAATCACCATTTTATTTTAAGCTTTCTCTTATTGTGTTCCTGCTCTTCATTTTTACTTGTTCCTGTGGATTTTACCAGTTTATTTGTGCGTATCTTGTGTTTGGAGATGTCGAGCGGATCCGGAGAAGCTTCACTTGTTTTATTCACGCAGCAGAACGGAGTTGAACAAACAGCAGAAAATCACAATGGTAACCTAACTACCTTGGTAGAATTACTTTTGGGTAGGGTGGATGCATTAACTCAGAAGGTAGACGCGATGTCGGTTCTACCTTCAGTACAAATGGGCGGATTTTCTTCCACGCCAACCTCTCGGCAGCAGGTTAACAGTAGTGATTCTGGGATCCCTAACGTACAGCAACCTCCTATACTGGAGGGGACAACCCCAGTACCTGCATCGGAGGAGCGTTTATCAACTACTGGGATTCAATCACAGCGTCCACCAACAGCAATGCCTGATTTACAGCGTCCTTCATCTTCGGTAGCTGTAACAACTCGAACAGGTAACTTTCTTAGTAATTCTGGCAATGCTGTAAATGACAATAACAACGAAGTTAATTTAAACAACCAAGGGTTTCCCATAATGGCAAATTTCCTTGTCAACAACAATTTTTTCAGTCAAGGGTTCAGCGTGCGCGCTGAGCCACCCATTACATCAGGGCTTGAAAGTAATGCTTTAAGTGAAAAAATTGAGGAATTCGATAACAAGCTTTTCAAATGTAAGAAGCTACAGTTAGAAGTAGCATATTTGAGTGAATGTGTAAAGAACAAAATAGTCCCTAAGGGGCTAAGGCAATGGCGTTTTCCGTCAGGCTTGGTGGAGAACTCTCTCTTCCACCAGGAGTTATTAGATCTATTCGATCGCCAGGGCATGGAGTTTTTGCAAGCCCTCATTGCCTTTTATTCTAGAGACATTGCGACTCTGTCATCGGAGTTGGAAGTACTGGAAAAGTTCATTACTACTGACAATGGTTTTTTTCATTTTAAATATGATTATTGCCGCATTTCCCCTAGCATTGAGGCCAGTATGGAAAAACTATTGCTTGCCAAGAAGAAGAAACTTACTAGGGATATGACTGATTATGCAAATAAATGTGCTTACCCTAGGCCCCCTCGGACAGCACAAACACCATATAATGAAAGCAACAATCATATTGAATTCAACAATGTGACCAATTCTGGTGACACAAACAACCAGGGTAACAATGAAAACAATAGTTCTTCTGGTCAACGACCTAACACTAGAAGAAGCCCAAGACTTAACAACAATAATGTAAGGGCTAATAATTCGGAACATAACAACGTTCCGGCAAACATCTCGAACAATGGTGTTGCTACAGGCAACACTAACAACTATGAGGGCCAGGATTTTCACCAGGCCAACAACATCAGAACCACCAATCGTATCAGAGCTCAGACAGCGAACAACGTGAGGAACAACAGACGGGGGAGGAAGAGATGATACAGCTCCCCAATTTTGGTTCTGAACCAAAAATATTGGTCAGCTCTGCCAGTGACTTCAAAGTATATAACTATACACTTATTGACATCCACCAGGACATTGTAAATTTTTTTGCCAAGGATCTATCGTTTGTTCCTGGGCAGCATATGGACATTGGCAGAATGCTTATAGATTTGAAAATTTATGTTAGAAAACTCAACCTTATTTCTCTTCTTGGTAACGACACCCCTACACTTAACACACTAAGGGTCTCTAGCACATACAACCCTCCACTCCACCCCATTCTAGCAGTTTTTGAAAAAATTTGTGAGATTGACCTTTGGGCAATTAAGAACCAAGTTATTTATACTACCCAAAGGCACTCTAACAACATCTCCATGCTGGAATGGGACTTTCTTCATTTATTGAGGGATTGTAACATACGTGTAATGAAACCTGATAAGGGAGGGGGAGTGGTTTTGATGGACCATTACAAATATGTGGAATACATGATGGAGCATCTTAATACACCTGTTTACAAAGAAGTAACTCTTAACGAAATACATGGTGCTTACAGAATAATTAACAACACTTTGTACGACCTCCTGTTGGAAGGTATCATTGATATAAATACATACAAGTATTTATTGATACCAGCTCAAAAATTCCAATACTTTTGGTACACCCAAACTACACAAACGACTACATGCACCACCCTTTAGGCCGATCATTGCTGGGAGGGTTCAGCTACTTATGCATGTGCTAGATACGTTGATAGTATCATCAAGCCTCTTTTACAACAGGAGGCACACATTTGTAAGGATTCCTGGTCCTTCTTGCAAGGCATCAGTAAGGTGACATACAGTCCGGATATAACTTTTCTCACAATAGACATTAAAGATCTTTATACGGTTATACCGCAGGTAACAGGACTGAGTTGGGTTAGGGAATTCATGGTTGCTAAGAAGGTAGAAGACAACACTATCCATCTAAGTGAGACACTTTTGGAGTTGGTTTTAACTAACAACTTCTTTATGTTTGAGAACACCTTCTACCTTCAAACATCAGGTGTCGCCATGGGCTCACCCTGCGGGGGTTCATTTGCAAATGCTGTCTTAGCCTTCTGGGAAGCTGAACACCTATTTAAGGACAACCTTTTCCAGCAACACGCCTCCTGGTATACAAGGTACCAGGATGACATTTTTTGCATTTGGAAGGGTGAGAAAGAGCTTATTCCATCATTTATTGAAAGGATGACTAACATGACTGATTTTTACAGTTCACCTTTAATGTAGCAGACACCGAGATCAACTATCTTGATATCATGTTAGTTAAGGACACACACAAGAGTAGACTAAAAGTACCATCTACAGAAAGCCGACATATTCTAACAGCTTGTTGCATTTTTCCAGCAACCACCCGTACTATCAAAAAAGATCGGTCATTAAGGGCCAGATAGTAAGGGCGGCACGCATGGTCACGGATGACCATGACTTTCGTGCTGAATGCAACAAACTTAGGAACATGTTTCTGACAAGAGGCTACCCTCTAAATTTAGTCAATAACATTATTATAGAAGTATCCAACAAGCGTATGGAAGGCCATTTCACACCCCTTCTTTCTACTAGTTTCACAACAGAAGTGAATGCCAGTACTATTGAAATTTCAACCACATTAGGCCCATCTAGTAACAACTGTTTGGAAAAAGACAATTACATTGTGTCTTTCATACACACTTTCTCCTTGGATTTTCAAAAAATCAGGGAAATTGTCAACAAAAGTTGGGACGTCATAAATCATGACAATACCCTTCAAAACATTTAGGGTATGGGACCCAAGTTAACTTACAGGAGGGCCAAAATCTTAAAGCTATTTTAGAAAGACCACCTAACAGGTTTATCTCGAACCGACCTCATGGCATGCACAAATGTGGTGCATGTGCCCAGTGTAAGTTCATCAAGGTAGGACCACAAGTTACCATCAATAATAGAACTTATAAGGTCAACAACTTTTTCAATTGTGAATCCAAATCAGTGGTTTACGTCACTCTCTGTAACCAATGTAAAGCTTTTTACATTGGAAAGACGGAGCGTAAATTTAGGACCAGGATCTATGAACACATGTATGCTGTAAGCAGACACGATGTTAACAATGCTTTAGCTAAACATACAATTGAATGTACTGGTCATACTTTCAATTTTGCCATTGTGCATCAAAGGGTTCCCGAAATTAGAGGTGTCCCTTGACAAATTAAATTAGAGATTGACGAACTTATGTGGCAAGTTCGGACTAGGGCACATCTTACACCTGGTATTAACGATTACCTGTCCATCAAATGTGTGCTCAAGTGGTTATCATATAATCGATGACACAATTAACGAGTCACAACTCAGTTATTTCACATTTGACTCTCTAATAGTTTTACACATGACATGGGCTTATTACAATATCTAGATTTAAAAACGTATATTTAGGTGAGAATTTGCCCTCATTTGCCCTTACACTAGGGGGATTATTGATTCACTTAGTAGCACAAATGAACATATTTTGTAAGGAACAACCAGCACTTGTTTGTTCACTGGTTTGCACATTCCATATACAGTAAACAACAGTTACGGACTTTCATATGGAATACCTTAGTAATTGTTTAAAAACTAGGTTTAACATATTTTCATTATTATTTTCAGATATAAACAACATTTCGGAAAATTTCCTTTGTAAATGTATTTCTGCTTTAATGTTCCTATGGTAACAGTGTACTAGGAAATGCACTTTATGTTGATTGGCAAAGTAAATTCTTGTTACACTATTTAAAGTTTTAACACACACTCCTATGCTGTTTGTCTGATGAAGGCTGGAGATTGCTCTGGCTGAAAGCGCTTACGTTTTACCTGGATTTAATAAATCACCATTTTATTTTAAGCTTTCTCTTATTGTGTTCCTGCTCTTCATTTTTACTTGTTCCTATGGATTTTACCAGTTTATTTGTACATCCCTCAAATACCTCACACATTATACCTCTCAACCTCTTAATGCAATTAATCTGGACAAAAATATGGACTGATGTTAAATAAATCTTCTCTTAATGCTGACTGAATTTGTATACTTATTGTGTTATTAAACATGTGTAACTACTTTTCCTGTATATATAGGTCTTGTTATGTCTTCTGCTGTGTACTGTATTTTAACATATTGTTTGAAAACTCTCTATATACTGTATTTTAACATATTGTGTAAAATTTTACTTACTGTGGAGCTTTTCTCCACGGGCCTCTGCTGAAAATGGACCTGTGTCCAGTTGAACCATCCAGGTTAACAAATATAAAATAAATAAAGAATAAATAAAATATTCCTCTTCTAAACATAGAAAGTTGCTATAATAATATAATTTGGGTTAGCACCATAAATCTTGTTGTTGTGTCTTTCGGCTTTTCCCGGTTAGGGGTCGCCACAGCGGAACTCCGGTCCGCTAATGATTGGCAGCAGATTTTTATGTGCCGAGTTGCCAGCTCTGACACACAACCTTCAACAAAAGTACGCCCATTCACACATGTCTCCACAAAGAAGACGCTCTAGCTGAGAATCGAACAGGACAATATCTTACTGTGAGGTGACAACGCTACCGCAGCACCACCACCACCAACAACAACAACCATAAATCTCAACTGTCCAGATTTTTGCCTAATATTTTTGGTCTGTTCCTCATAGAATTTTGGTTTTCTAGCCAATCAGTGGCAAATTATTGAGGATTGACATTACAAAATAATGACAGATGTTTGAACTGCAGACTTCACACTCTTCAGAAAATGCATGCTAATGCAAAATATGTTATTCTATCAACTTTCTAAGTTTGTAACAGCAATATTTAAAAAATGTCCCTATTTTTGGGCCTTTGTCCCACATTATATATGTCATTATCTCGATTTCTTGGTCTTGCAGGTGAGAGATGTAGTTAGTGTGTATATTCTGAAGGATCAGACATCTGAAACTCAAATGCATGTCATTATTTAGTGAATTCAGTCCTCAGTGATTTGCCAAAAGACCAAAAATTTTATAAGGAACAGACAAAAAATATGAGGTATAAATCAGGACATTCTGCGAAAATCTGGACAATAGAAAGGTATGTTTACATCCCTGAAGTTACATATACCATCCATGATTGCACAACAACTGGGAAAAGAGCAAGCGCCCATAATAGCATATAGCAGTCTTGGTTAAAGATTTCTTTTATACTTCCACAAATGAGTAATTCAGTCTTATTACCTATATCAGTGAGCACTTGATGGATTACTGGATTACCATATTCATCTCTGTTCATGATAATGGCAAAAGGAAACTGGGTATATTGGTGTTATGATTATATTTTTATTAAGAAGTATAGTATATCGTGTTCTACATTTGGTAAGATTAGCTATTGGAATAATTCATTATTTATTATTATTTACTTACTGACATTTGTTTGCCAAGAAAATGTGACTGAGTAATAAATACTCATTTTAGAGGGGGCCTGGGGACAATAGCTCCAGAGAGTTAAACAGCATCAAATAAAACATTAGTACAAATGTGATTTAAGAAAAAAGCACCAGTGATGTAAAAATAAAAAGAAATATTGACAGGAGATAATAAAAACAAGAGGGACATTGATTGTGGCAGTGACATTGGCTAAAGAATTTCAGTACACTGATTTGGCTTACAAAAATAATAGTTATAATAATAATAATGCATGGCTTAGGGTGCAACTGAAACAATGGAAAAATACATTTTAGCTACCCTGTGGCTGCAGGTAAAAGACTAACTTATATAAAGAGAAGTATTATGGGCCATATTCCAAAAGGGTTGCTCTCAGTGC